>NC_068991.1:37336848-37337673 GCF_001194135.2 Octopus bimaculoides | reverse complement strand
ATATATATATATATATATATATATATATATATATATATATATATACTTACTCGGAAATGGACGCATGGCGTTTAATCATATCATAATATAAATAATATACATATGCATATATACATACGTATATGTACATCCATACATATATATGCATATACTTATGCATATATGGGTACAGGACGTCAAAGAACGTAAAAACATGAAATACGAAAACAAGATGAAATACGAAATACGAAATACGAAAACATGCGAACAACGAAAGAAACAAATGGAAAACAAGACAAGTAACATAAAGAACGACCCTTCATCAGCTGTCGGCTGTTTATCTACTCCACATTTCGAGCAATTACGAGAAGATGTATTTGCGAGAAAACAGTTGCACCCGCAAAGTAAAATAAAATTAGGGATTTGCGGAGGGTCAACGTTGGTAACAAAAACAGGACAGTGAAAACAAACAGTAAGGGCTACTAAGCCATAACGAGGTGAGGTGGCGAACGCTGGAGGCACAAGCTTTGACAGGAGAAAAGATAGGAGAGGAGACAGACAAAATGCATGTGATCTGTGTGGCAAATCAAAAGCAAAGAAGCTCAAGTTAGAAAAAAATGGCCAATGGTCACGTGTGACCAACGAGAGAGTAAAGGAGGAAGAGTGAAAAAGAAAGAGGACAGATAAAGAACGGTGAAGGGGAGAGAAAAAGAATTAGAGAAAGGAAGAGAGAGGAAACGAAAGGGGGAGAGAAGAGTAGAGAGTGGCATCAAAATTATTAAGATAAACTTACTTGGAAATGGATGCGTGGCGTTCAATCATATAATAATATAAATTATATATATA
>NC_068991.1:37334029-37336823 GCF_001194135.2 Octopus bimaculoides | reverse complement strand
ATATGCATACATATATGTACATAGTTACATATATATGCATATGGATATGCATATATAGGTACAGGACATAATAAAACGTAAACAACATGAAATACGAAAACATGGAATACGAACTCTTTTTGCGAACAACGAAAGAAACTAATGGATAACAAGACAACGCCCTTTATTCCTTGGAGAGTCGTGCGAGGCACCTACTTTGTAGGGTCTTATCAGAAGCAAATGTCGTTCAACCTTTTGCTTTCTCGTTCCACTTTTTCTCTTCCCAACTTTTGCCTTCTCCTTCCTCTCGTCCTTCTCGTGTTTTCTCATAGCCATGCATCCTCTCTCGCTTTTCAAATAAGACCATCCATGTTGTGCATTTGTGCTGGAAGAATTGGTTGGAAGCACAGGGCATAACAAATATATTTGCCAGTTTATTGTGTATGTGTACTGTGTAATTTACTGTGTATATTAAATGATACATACATACATGCATGCATACATGTGAGGGTGCGTGTGTGCGTGTGCGTGCGCGCGTGTTTGTGGTGTGTGTAAAGCGTTTGTTTAGAGTTGCTAGATCGTTGAGTTGAATGACTCATAATATTTGATCTAACATCCTGTTTTATGAGTCCTTATCTCGCTGAGGTCAACTCTATTTTCATCCTTTCAGAGTTGACTGTTGATTGGTGGAACTGTTGGTCGGTTGAGCAAAATGCATTTTTAGAGCCACACTTTGACGACACTGCTTCCAAGCTATATTGCTCCAAGTCAGTGGTCTTTCACTTGAATAACAATCAAGCATAGGCTGCCGTAAGTCTTTCTTAAATATGCTGCCGAATCTTATGCATACGCGTGCAGATTTCAGTTATATTTATAGGGTTAGACGTTCGCCATAAAAGATAAACATTTAACTCAATGAATAAAATGGTGGTCGATTAGTTTGGCATCATCATAACATCATCATACGTGGTGCAGCTTTTAACCTCCCACATTTTACAAGTTGACAAATGATTTATCAGTAAACATACGGTATGTTTCGGTCCAAATCATAATGGTAATTAAAAAGCAAAAAGCTGTAGAACATTAGCTACAAGACATAACAGTCACCATCTTCCTAACTTCACAAGCTTATGTACATTTAAACTGTAAGAGTGGCATGTTTTTCTGTCTCACCCTGACGTTTATCAAAAGGTTTGGCCATTTTCATTAACCAAAACTCCACGCCATCATAAACAACAAATGGAAGGACTGCATAATCATTATTTCTGTCTTAGAAGACAACAACCGAAGAATAGAATCAACCATGATGAAACACCGTCTACAATGGTTTGAGCATGTGGTTAGAATGAAAGATTAGAGATTTTCTTGTTAAATATTCTCTGTTCTCTTGTTAAATATTCTCTGTTAGATATTCGCTGTTACGAAGGCCGTATAAAATTTAAAAAATAAAACGTTTAAATGGTGAAGTATCGTTGATAAATGAAAGACTTACCTCCCTTACGTTACTGACAACGTTGACTAATAATAATGAAAAAGAACAATAAAAGAGGCTGGTCAGCTTTAAAGGAAAACACAATTATGACGTCATTCTTATGCAAATTATGGTATTGTTACTATCAGTTGATCAAAATTATTTAATGAAAGAGCAAACAACTGTATTACAAGCTTTTGATTAGTACAACACGACACGACAGACAAATGAGGTGTTCGTTCTTGCTTATTTAGAATGATTGGATGGGGAAAACATTCGTAGGTTAATATAAGATGTCTTTTTTTTTCCATCTAAATTATCTAAATATGGCAGTTCATTCTATTTGAAATCTCTCATGAATTTAATATTATATATTTTGCTATTAATAAGATATCCGCTCTAGATATCTTTTCCAGTTGTTTTTTAAGTAAACGTAAAATGTGTTTCCAAACATCTGCAATGATTTTTCATACATGTTCTTCTCATGATAACCGGTCATTACGATAGCCTTGATGGAGGCAACTTTTGTCTCTATCGCTGTCCTTGATATTTGTCGGTACTCTAAGCTATCAAATATAAAATAAATTATTTTGTAATATTGGTTTCAAATTTTGGCACGAGGCCAGCAATTTCGGGGGAGGAAGTGAGTCGATTGAATTGACCCCAGTGCTCAACGGGTACTTATTTTATCAATCCCGAGATGTTGGAAAGTAAAGTCGACCACGGCGGAAAATTGATTCGTAATAATAATTTCACTCCATCAACGATTAAGATTTTTCGATGTGTTCTGACAATTCAAAGTGGTGTGTACCAAGTCAATACTTAATTGCTCTGATTCTATAGTTGTGAATGCATAAATTAACATAAAAAGTAGCAATAATTGAATTGTAGCTCACTATCTTTGGTAAGTGACTGAGAATATCTAGACCATCGCGAATAATACAATGTATATATATTTCAGTAAAGGATGCCTAAATAGCTTCTTACACTGTGCTTCACTCGCAGGACCTGATGGAATACCCCAGACTATGGGATATCCTAGAAACAGCTGTGAGACTTTGAATTTCTTTTCCAATAATAATAATGTATATGACTTGAGATGTTTGCCTTGCCTTAACGTTTATTGACTTCTTTAACAATTACATACTCGGTATATCGGAAATCTGTAATGGCTCCACAACTAGTGTCTTAGCTATAACCCTGGAACCCTAGTAATCTGTTACGGCACCTAACTAGCGTACTCAATCGTTTCGATTACCTTTGAACTAAACCTCCATATTTTGTATGAGTGTGTGTGTGTGTATATATATATATATATATATATATATATATATATATATATAT
>NC_068991.1:37327960-37331574 GCF_001194135.2 Octopus bimaculoides | reverse complement strand
AAAGCCTTGTAAGTGGATTTGGTAGACGGAAACTGAAAGAAGCCCGTCGTATATATGTATATATATATATATATATATGTGTGTGTGTGTTTGTGTGTCTGTGTTTGTCCTCCTAGCATTGCTTGACGACAGATGCTGGTGTGTTTGCGTCCCCGTAACTTGGCGGTTCGGCAAAAAGAGACCGATAGAATAAGTACTAGGCTTACAAAGAATAAGTCCCAGGGTCGATTTGCTCGACTAAAGGCGGTGCTCCAGCATGGCCGCAGTCAAATGACTGAAACAAGTAAAAGAGTAAAAAAAAGAGTATATATGGGTACAGGACGTCACCAACGGCAAACAGCATGAAATACGAAAGCAAATGAGTTAAATACGCAAACAATGGGAGAAAAAATAGAAAACAGGACGAGTTAATACAAAAAATACAAAGCACGACCCTTCATCAGTTGTCGGCTGCCTATCTTCTCCCCATTTCGAGCAATCAACGTCAAAATGAGTTTTCGAAGACAGTAGCTCCCATAAATAACAAAATGAAATTTTGGATTTATGGAAAGTCAAAGTTTGGAACAAAAACAGGACAGTGGAGACATACAAGGAAACCGAACGAAAACAAACATGAGGGTCGTTAGACCAGAACGAGGGGGAAATAGTCAACGCTGAGAGAAGTATTTTCTTTGAAAAGAGAAAAGATAGAAGAGAGAGAGAGGAGTCGTCCAGTCCTTAGAACGTCCGTGCAGGAAAAGAAAGATGGTAACGTGAGTAAAAGAAAGATGGACGATGATCACGTGTGAGCAATGAGAGAGAGAGAGAGAGACAGACAAACAAATAGAAAACGGTGAAAATGAGAGAAAAGGAATTAGAGAAGGATGGTGGGGAAGACAGTATAAAGTAGAGTCGCATCAAAAAGGTTAAGATAACCTTACTTGGAAATGGATGTGTGGCGTTCAATTAGATAATAACATAAATAATATACGTGTGTGTGTATGCGTATATGGATATATATGTACATGTATACATACATAAATATATTATATATATATATAGGGTTCGATGGGTAAATTGTCGCTATTTTATATTTTTTATTTTGTGCATGTGCATCGTTTGTATTTGATTTTGTCGACTACACTGTATAGTAGGGTCAGTTGGGCACCGTCTGTGAGAACAGCAGCACCATGACGCAACTCACTTTGCCAGAAATTTGAAAACGACATGCTCTACTGCCTGACATTCGCGCCAGAAACTCCAATACGAACATTTCAGAGTGTTTAAGTGTCAATGTGGGGACAGTGCAGTCTGAGGACATGTTCCTAGAGTGATAAAGATCAAACATCCGGTCAACATCATAGCGTTTGGAGTGATCACTAGTGATGGCGACGTTATGCCTACATTCATCTTCCCACACGGCCTCAAACTCAACAAGGAGGCCTGCATCAAGTGCCTGGAGGAGATAGTGCTGCTCTGGGTGAAGAGCGTGACTGCTGGAAGACCCTATATCTGGCAACAGGATTCTGCACCATACCACACAAGCAAGGGAACCCAGTGATGGCTGTCAGACATTTCTGCGACCACATTACCCCTGACATCTGGCCACCTAGCTCCCCAAACTGCAACTCCCTTGATTATTATATGTGGAACGCAGTTGAGCGAGAGGCCAACCAAACTCCTTGTAACACCAAAGATGAACTGAAGTCAAGGATTATGACAGCATTCACCAACTTAAACAAAGAGACCGTTCAGAAGAGTTGCAGGAGATTCCGAAGTCGTCTGGAGGCCTTGGTTGAAACAAATGGTGATTTTATTGAAAAAAGTTATTCTTTAGTATTTCAAGACATTTTTATGTAATTTTGGAAAATAATACGTATTCCACGCAGTGAGACTGAACCCGGAACCATGTGGTTGGGAAGTAAGCTTCTTACCACACAGCCACTCCTATATATATATATATATACGACGAGCTTCTTGCTGTTTCCGTCTACCAAATCCACTCACAGAGCTTTAGTCGGCCCGAGGCTATCGTAGAAGACACTTGCGCAAGCTTTCACACTGAGACTGAACCCGTAACCATATGGTTGGGAAGAAAACTTCTTTCCACACAGCCACGCCTGTGCCTGGTTTTATGTTATCGTGGTCTTGAGATCAATGGTAATTAAAGCATGTTGGCTTATTAGTCCAAGGTTGCATGGCATGCAGGCATTTGGGGATAATTTTTATGGAATAGAGTATATGAATATAAAATATGTGATGATCCTGTTGTGAGTTCTGTAATTACTTATGCAGGATGCTGGGTTTGGAATGAAAAGTGCGAATTATAGGTGTTAAATAGATTTTCCTAGTCATTCGGGCATGTAGATGACCTCCATGATTAGTATTGTGAGCATAAGCAGTTCAATTGTGCCAGGGATATTTGTTTAGAAACTGCGCCAAGGCGACCAACATGGGTAGCACAGCGGACAAATTGTTTAGCAGCATTTCTTCTGGCTTTATATGTTCTGGGTTCAAATTCCTCCGAGGCCGACTCTCATTTAAGGTGACGAGCTGGCAGAATCGTTAAGTGCGCCGGGGAAAATGCTTAGCGGCATTTCGTCCGTGTTTACGTTCTGAATTCAAATTCCGCCGAAATTGACTATGCCTTTCATCCTTTCGTTGTCGATAAAATAAGTATCAGTTGAACACTTGGGTCAATGCAATCGACTTACCCGCTTCTCCGAAATTACTGACCTTCTGCCAATATTTGAAACCTATATTTGTTAAGAAGCATTTTTGTAGGTACTTTGAACTAATAATAAAAGAAAAGTTTAAATAAGCTTGAAAATGAATGTTGTTCCACGCTGGAATAATATGGCTACCTTCTCTGCAGTACATAGTTTGCAGATCATATTTTGGTCGTAAGCTATGCGGCGTTATATTATCATCCAATTTAATCTATTTTTTTATCAATAGAATACCATACATATTTGGATAAGCTTGATATATCAGGTGAAGTGTAAGTGTTGAAAGAATTCTGAGTTGAAATTATTCTCCGTTAGACTCCGTTAGATTCAGAATTTCTTCTTTTTTTATTTCAGAATAAACACCTGTACAATACTCCTTGACAACCGGTGTTGATTTGTTTACACTCCTTGACAACCCGTGTTGGGTTGTTTACATCTGAGTGCGTGTGTGTGTGTATATATAAAATGTTTCATCTGTTATACGAAAATATGAGCTTCTAATCTCCCTGCTTTCTAGTCCATACTCCAAACGACTGTAATTAATCATCATTTTATTCTTCGTTCTTTCTTTCTCTTTTGATATAAATTGCTGTTAAGTTATTCAGCTAGTATGCAGTTCTGTCGCTCTCTCCGTTTGAAATCTTTAGATTTTCTTTTTGTCATGTTTACTACTTCTATGATATTTACAGTTACTGATGAATCAAGAGAAGTTGTGCTATAGAATAATCAAGGGAAACTAAATTGATTATTGACTATCAAGACGTTTTCCACGGCCATATTTCTTTCTTGTTTCCATGTCGCCTCAGCTTCTATTCATAGTACACCCCACTCCCCCCACACAAACATACATATATAAATACGTATGTATGTATGTATGTGTATATATATATATATATATATATATAT
>NC_068991.1:37321850-37327742 GCF_001194135.2 Octopus bimaculoides | reverse complement strand
TATATATATATATATATATATATATATATATATATATAGATAGATAGATAGATAGATAGATAAGAAGTAGCTGTAATGAGCAACTGCCTGAAACAGAATTCCTGCAAATTTCACAATTAGCTAATTTCACAATCAACACTGCGGAATGGGCATAAAATACAAATGACTATTTTGGAGCATACATATGTCATTATATGCAGGAAGCTATTGCTGCCTCTCCCGGAAACGGCTTTCAAATGGCTGTTAAGATCAGTTGCCTGAGAGCGTATATAAGTTATCTGGAGACTTTTGAAAAATTATCTCCCTCTTAGCAGCACTCATTTAATTTGATTTGTTTCAAATTTTCTTAAATGTGCTATCAGCCTTTCGCGGAAAAAAATAATAACTTGGAAAAGAATTACTGAAGCTGTATGTTATAATTTACCTATTCATAACAGAACAATATGAATACGACTTACTTGTTAATGCCCGCTAGAGAGCTGTATATATTATGAAGCTTTTGCAAGTTCGGTGATGAAGAGCGGAAGCCATTACGATTTTTCTGTTCTGTATCAAAGCACCAATTGAGGAAAAACTAATATGAATGCAAGATGGAAACACTCGCACACTCACACATACTCCCTCCTTCTTTCTCCTTCTCTCTCTTCTCTCTCTTGCACGCTCACGTTCTATATTATTATTAGTATTTTCACATACACACAACAGATTAGACTGTTGGAAAAGAAAAGGTCCTAACACCGAGCTACAAAAGGTAACCATAGATGCCAAGAACCCTCCTTAGTATCCTAGCTGTTCCCAATAACACTGTTTTCTGGAGCTGTACTAAACTGGGTTTTATGCCTATTTCCTCTATCGATTTATTCAAATATTTAGGGATAGGTCCTAATGCACGTATAACTACAGGGATACATTTTACCCGCACTTTCCATAGTCTCTGTAATTCAATGGCAAGTTTCTGGTATTTTGCTATTTTTTCTATACCTCTCATATTGAATTTTTCATCATGTTGGACTGTAAAGTCAATTATCTGGCATTTTCTATTCTCTTTATCTACTACTACTAAATCAGACCTTCTAGCTTCTATTACTCTGTCCTGTCAGTCTGAATGTTAAAGTCCCACAACATCTTGTATTTCTTATTTTCTAGTACTTTACTAGGTTCATGTTCACACCATTTATCAGTATGTTCAAATCCTAGATTTCTACATAACTCCCAGTGGATTACTCTCCTTAGGTTGTCATGTCTTTTCTTGAATTCTTTCTGTGCAAGCATACTACATTCACTTACTATATGAGTAACTCTTTTCTCCTTTGATTTACATAACCTACTTTGGGAATCTTATTGTTTTTTTTTTTCTCTCGTGGCTTTATCCAATTAGTTCTTAACACTTGATCTTGTGCTGCTATTAACAAACTCTCTATTCCCCTCTTCAACTTTCATTTCTGCAACCCTAATCCTGTCTCACTACTATTATTTTCTGCCACTATCTTGGAAATCTACAATGCAAAGCTTTCTTCTGCCAGTCAGGTAGTTTCTGTTCTTTTTCCTGGTTTTAACCTCGGATAGGCTTTTGGTTTCTCTATGTCTTGCTGTGACTCTAGCAGCTTTTAATAAACTTTCTTCACCATTACCTACGTAGGTGTCTATATCTACTCTAGCTAACTCCACGCAGTCTTCCGCTGATATTAACCCTCTTCCACCTTCCTTTTTAGGTAGTTATAATCTTGCAACTCTTGCCCTTGGGTGGAGTCCTCCATTCCTATTAAATTCCTTCCTGGTCCTTCTGCCTAGCTTTTCTTATTCAGCTTTTGTCCAATCTACAAAAGCTGCAAAGTATCTAAGTAATGATTCTGCTCATGTATTTACAGCCTTCACTAGATTCGGACCATTTAGCTTTGACTTTATTAGATTCCTCACCCTTCTGAGGTATTCCTTCTCAATTTTCTTTTTCATTTCTATAGTTAGTACTTTTTCAGATTCTAATACTCCGATATATTTATAACTCACTCCTCCTTTCCGTGATTTTAATGCCTGGCCATCCGGTAGCTGGATGCCTTTTCTGTTGACTATCCGTCCCCTTCTCATGACTAATATTGCATACTTATTTATGCCAAATTTTATGCCTGTATCTTTGCTGAAGAGTCTTACAGTTTGTATTAAGGAATCTGTCTCTTTTTTCATTCTTACTAAAAAGTTTCAGATCATCCATGTAGAGCAAATAGTTAATTTTTCCTTTACTATTTTTGAACTGGTACTCTGCCTTTGCCTTCTTTAATATTATGTTAAGTGGGGTCAAACATAAGACAAAATATTAAAGGTGACAATGAGTCCCCCTGGAAAATTCCTCTTTCGATATTAACATTCTCTAAAAGTATGTCATCTGAGTAAAGATCTACTTTCCATTTCTTCATGCTTCAGCTAATTAATTTTTTATGTTGTCTGCCATACTGAATATATTTAAACATTCGCTTATCCATGAGTGTGGGATCATATCATAGGCTTTCCTATACTCTATCCATGCTATTGTTAGATTTTTTCTTTCTTGCTTTTACTTCATTTAGAACTGCTTTGTCTATGTATAATAGATCATGCGTTCCTCTAGCCTTCTTCCTGCAACATTTCTGTTCTTCTGGTAGTAAATTCTGGTTGTCAAGCTGCTCGTAAATGCTTTCTGAAAACATTCCTGTTAACAGCTTCCACACTAATGATAAGCAAGTGATTGGTCTATAGCTGCTGGCTGTATTACCCTTGCTCTTATCTTTCATGATGAGTATTGTCCTCCCTCTAGTCATCCAATCTGGTATTATTCCTCCAGTAAAGCAATCTTGAAGTTGTTCCTTCAGCTTCCTATTTAAACTACTAAATTCCTTTAGCCAGTACCCTTGAACTAAATCTGGTCCTGGGCTCTTCCAATTCGGCATTTTTCCTAATACTTTACTCATTAATGTACTAGTTAGTCTTAGAGCTGGCTGCTTCTCATTCACTGCTTCTTCCCTCACTTTCTTTAACCATACTGCTCTCCATTCTGATTGACTGTCTTATCCCAAATATTACTCCAGAACATTCTAGCTTCTTCTGCATTAGGTTTCTCATATTTAGTACTTCGTTCTCCACTATTTATTTGGTTATAAAATCTCCTCTGGTTTGTCTCAAATAATCTACTCTGTTGATACTGATCTATTCTTTTCTGATATCTCGAGAGCTTGCCTGCTACTGCTATGACACGCTGTTTCAACTCTTCTGTTACTGTCCCAAATCCTTTCTCTTTGACTAAGTATCTTTTCTCAAAGGAAGATTTGCATCTTGTGTTTCCTAACTTGTTCAGTTTCCAGGTTTCTATTCGACTCAGATCTTGTCTCAAAGTCTTCACTTCTTTTTTTTTTTTTTTGTAGTCGCCTTTTCCACATTTACTCTTTTTAAATCTTTGCCTGTGAGTTATCTAATCTTCTGGTGACTACTACTCCTCCTGCATAGATCAATAAGTTAGTGTCTCCTATATTTTTATTGTCTGTCCTACTGATAACAGAATCTACTTTCCTAATCATTTCTAGCAGCTCCCTTCTGTTGGTGCCTTTTAGTGCTGGCAATCATTTTCTTACTTCTTTACTCATTACTGCTTGTAACTCATTTAAAATCTTCTGTCGCTAGTGCCAGTTGTCCCTTTCTTATTGATAGAGCTATTCTCATCTTTTTCCTTTAGGTTCTTCTTTGGTTTGAGCTGTATCTCTTATGTTGTTGTTTGTCTTTCCCACTGCCTGGTCTTTCTTTTCCAGTTCTCTTGTGATCTCTTCTATCTCCAATTTTGTCATCCAATTTCTTCTCCTAATAGCATTAGCTTGATCACCTAATCTCTGCTCAGTCACTTTAAATATACCCTTGTCTATCCAAAATGTTAACATCTGTTTTCTATAGCCCCTTCTTTTAGGTTCACTTTCTAAGTAGCACTGCATCACTATCTTGTTTTTTTTTTTTTCGCTGGTCTACCTCTTATGACGTGCTCTATTATCTTCTGATACTGTATTAGGATAGTAGCTGTGGTCAGTCTGCAACTTAATTGAACCACTGCCGAGCGAGAGGCCTTCCCTTAACAGTCCAGCTTCATTTTCGCTGTTCCAATCAGAGTTTCTTCATGAATGGATGTTGTTTTCACGGCGATAATGCTCTTCTCAGTACATGAGTCGTTCCACTTAACACGATTTTTTGCACTTCCTGTAGGGATGGTAAGCCTGGTATCATTTTCAAATAGGTTCCAGTACCTTCTTTTATCATTCCTAGAGATCCTACAATCACTGGTATGGTAGTCGCCTTGAGATGCCACATTTTTTCAATTTCTATTAGCAAGTTTTTATATTTACTGATCTTGCCAAATTCTTTCGCTGCTATTTTGTGATCGCAAGGAATACTCATGTCAATTAATAAACACATCTTTTTTGTCTGATCTTTTATAATAATATCCGGTTTATTAGCTTTTATAGTTTTGTTGGTATGTACGGGGAAGTCCCGGAGAATCGATACATTTTCACCCTCTGTCACAGCTTCAGGATGGTGTTTATACCATTTGTCAGCGGTTTTGATTTTATAATGCCGACATATTGTCCAGTGTAAATACTGGCCGACTCTGTCATGTCTTGCTTTATATTCTATAGGTGCTAAGACTCTACACCCTGAGATTAGGTGGTCTATAGTTTCAATCTCATTGTTACAGAATCGGCATTGTAGGTCAGCTCTATCTTTTATCACATTGGCTTGGTAGTTCAGGGTTAATAAGCTTTGGTCTTGAGCAGCTAATATGAAACCTTCACTCTCTGCTTTTAGCACTGAGCTTCGTAACCATTGATGCGTGTGTTTCTGGTCGACATCAGCTTGTTTTATTATTATTATTATTATTATTATTATTATTATTATTATTATTATTATTATTATTATTATTGAGTGAGAGAGCAGTGCATGCCGTCAAAGTGACACTGGGGTAGAATATACGGAGCCCATTATCAGAGTACCTAACAACCTTCTAGATTAAGGTTTCTCCTCTTGCACCACCAATAACCTTACCTACGCGTTCAAATATTCTTTCTGCAATTCATTTTACGTCGGGCAAGCTAGACGCTAACTATTCAACAGGCTCGCGTAGCACCTCCAAGACATTCGACTCGGCAACAGAATCACTAACCGTTCGATATTTCCTCGCTACAGGCAACAGCTCCCAATATCTCCCACTTCCAAAAGAACAGAAGCTTAGCTTCGTACAAACTTGAACCCGTTGTAAATCAGATCTAACCTTAATTTACCTAATCATACAATTCTAGTCCGCTGCTTCCACTGACCGTTCATATTTACTCATACATACTCATTCCTGTATGCTCTCATACCCCTATCGTATATTCCGTCCCACCACCTCACACTCCCGTCCTCATGAAAACACATTCTATAAATACACAAGCTTACACCGTACACATATAAACCTTTCTCCGATCAACATTGCCCATCTCTTTCACACACACACAGTTACGTACCTTTCACTTACACAGACACACAAACACACAAACGCACAAGCACAAACACCCAGTTACTTTTTGATAAAACCAAATTGATTCGCACTTCACTTATGACACCTTCCTTATTCCGTCTCCCTTTCTACTGTCACTTGATTGCTTGAGAACTGTGGACTATATAGCCACTTGTACCCATACACTTCCATACCTACTTTGACAAAATTTTTTTGTTTGTCTAAGTTCTCCTCGCGGAGAAAGAACTCTTTGTCTCCGTCCATTCTTCCGTCGGCTACCATGCAGATGACGTAGACCTACCAACGTTTACAAAATACAATGACACAATCACATCACACACATGCTCTCACATTCTATATATATATATATATATATATATATATAT
>NC_068991.1:37318886-37321706 GCF_001194135.2 Octopus bimaculoides | reverse complement strand
TATATATATATGGGAGAATTCACGAAAAAACAAACGACGAAGACAGGTGGTGTAAACAACAAATGGATGTATTAGTATAACGCTCGGGAATAGAGACAGTCTTTAACGTTTCAAGCCTACGCTCTTCAACAGAAAGTAACACACAAAGGAACACAGAAAGAAACAAGGAGAGAAACAAGGAGAGAAAAAAATTATGTGTAGTGGTCAGCGATCTATCATGGCGAATGCCAGACAGAAGGGTCACACAGGAGAGTTAAGAAGAAGGGGAGATAACAAAGAAGTAGTGATCCCAAAACGAAGGTGCGTGTGTGCGAGAGAATGCTGGTGATATTAACGTATGCATGTGTGTATGTAAGTGTGAAGGTGTGAAAACGTGAGGATGGGAACTGGTCAGTGCTGGGGTGTGCCTGGTGGTGTGTTGTGATGTGTTGTGTAGTGTGATATGGTGTAACGTGGTGTGATGTGAAGGTGTTGGGAGGTGGGGGAGGCGAGAGTGGGGAAAGCATGGCTGGGGTGTGGGTTAGACTGAGGGTGGGGTAGAGGTAGGGGAATGTGGGTAGGAAGAGGTTGGGGTAGGTGGGGTAGGTGGGTAGGTAGAGGGTGAGGGTAGAGGTGGAGTATGTGGGAGAGGGTGTAGGAGTGGGGTGTAGGAAGAAAGGTAGAATTGACCTAAAGTGGAATAAATAGGATCAACATAACCAAATACCACAAGGTATTTTGTTCAACACTATATCGCTCTATATATACATATATCAAAATACATCTCACTGTGATAATTCTTTGTACCATTCCATTACCCTATCATAACCAGTCAACAATTCTAATCCTATCATGTAGCATACCAAATTTCTATTTCTTTCTCACTCCCACCATCACTTTCTCTCTCTCCTTTGCCTCTCTCCCTTTGCCTCTCCCTGCTCTCTCCTTCTCTCCCTTCTCTCTCTCTCTCTCTTCTCTCCCTTCTCTCTCTCTCTCTTCTCTCCCTTCTCTCTCTCTCTCTCTTCTCTCCCCTCTCACCTCTTCTACTCCTTTCCAGTTTCTACAACGCTATCTTTATACTTGCAACCGTTCCTTCTATAGTCTTTTATCAAATACTCATCCATTTTTCTTCAACTTTATTCCTATCCATTTTCCCCTCCCCCTCTCTCTCTCTCTCTCTCTCTCTCTCTCTCTCTCTCACTCTCTCTCTCTCTTTCTCCATCCATTCCTTTTTAAAATACAGTATTTCTTTTTTTTTCTGATCATGTCTTTTCCTATTTTCTTCCTTTTTCCTTTTCCTTTTTTCTTTCATACTTGCTTTCTTTTTTTCTGCCGTTTCTTTCGTTTTTCTTTCTTTCCTCTTTATTTTTTCGTTTCCAAATAATTTATTTCTCCTTTACTCCTCTCACTTTCCTCTCCTTTTTTTCTGTTTCCTCCTCCCCCCTCTCTCTCTCTTTCTACCTTCCTTTATCTTTCTCTCATGTTCCTCTCTCTTTCACTTTATTTTGACTTCCTCCTCCCATTACCCCACTGACTATTAATATTTTTCGGCCACCATTTTCCTTCTTGTATTCATCTCATGTTTCTTTTTATATGTAATTCTAGCAGTAATTTTTTAATTTCCTTTCATTCACAGTTTAAATTCCTTCCCAACCACACCCAACAACACAACGCTTTGTTTTTCTTGCTATATTTCTTTCTCCATATTTCTCAGATTTTTCTTCCCTTTCTTTCACTTCTGTTTCCTTTGCAATCGTTATTTATTTACGAATGCATTCATTGTTTTTATATATTTCTTTTTATCTTTCAGTTTAACTTTGTTCCCATTCGCTTTTTTTATATTCATCACTCTTCTTTCCTCTTTTTTCTCGTGCTTCTTTTTTTACCTTCATTCATTCAACTCCAATTTACCCATTTCTCATTTTTTTAAAAATATTTTTTAAAACAATTTTCTTTTCACTTGGATATCAGTTTTCGTTTTCATATTTTAATTGATCGTTTATATACCTCCACGCAAATTTGTAACCTTATGTAAATTATTATTATTATTATTATTATTATTATTATTATTATTATTATTATTATTATTATTATTATCACCATCATTATTAACACCAATATTATCTTCATTTCTTCATCTTCGTTCATATTATCCTCCTCGGTCGCATCACCTACAACCTCTTCCCTTTACTCCTTCTCCTCATCCTCCCCATCCTCCCCATCACTATCATAGTCATCACTACTTGCTTTGGATATAATTATCTTTGTGTTGTTGATATCATTGTAGTTGTTATATTTTATCATTAATGCCATTATCAGTAGACTGACTAATATTCCTATTATCATTATTATTATTGCTGTTGTTATTATTATTGTTGTTGATGATCTTCTGGTTGATGTTGTTATTATTGTTATTGATAATAATAATAATAATAATAATAATAATAATAATAATAAGAAGAAGAAGAAGAAGAAGAAGAAGAAGAAGAAGAAGAAGAAGAAGAAGA
The DNA here is from genome assembly GCF_001194135.2 of Octopus bimaculoides. Taxonomy (NCBI): domain Eukaryota; kingdom Metazoa; phylum Mollusca; class Cephalopoda; order Octopoda; family Octopodidae; genus Octopus; species Octopus bimaculoides. Next base: position 37,319,220 of record NC_068991.1, on the reverse strand, counting down.
AGAAGAAGAAGAAGAAGAAGAAGAAGAAGAAGAAGAAGAAGAAGAAGAAGAAGAAGAAGAAGAAGAAGAAGAAGAAGAAGAAGAAGAAGGAAAGCCATCAGAGAAGCAAAGGCAACATTAAAAGATACAGAAACTACCGACGTATAGATGTGAGAAAGTATGAAAACTGAAGTTAAAGACGGAATTTGAAAAGGTTTCTCTAATGAATATGTCAATTAAATCCCAAAGAAAATTTAGTCGCACATAAGCACACGTAAGCCTAACACACATACGTGTATGTGTACATGTATCTACAGCTATATATATATATATATATATATATATATATATATAT
>NC_068991.1:37315401-37316539 GCF_001194135.2 Octopus bimaculoides | reverse complement strand
CAAGAACAAGAAGGAGGAGGAGGAGGGGAAGAAGCAGAAAAAGAAGAAGAAGAGAAAGAAGAAGAAGAAGAAGAAGAAGAAGAAGAAGAAGAAGAAAAAGAAGAAGAAAAAGAAAAAGAAAAAGAAGAAGAAGAAGAAGAAGAAGAAGAAGACGAAGAAGAAGAATGTGGAGGGGCAGTAGAAGGAGAAGGGATAGGAAAGCAAAATGGAAGAAACGTAAGAAATTGAATGCGAGATGAAAAGGAAGGAGAAAGGAAAGGTAAGGAAAGGTAAGGAAACAAAGCGAAAAGAAGACGAAGAAAATCAAGGAAATGTTGGAATTTACAGGCAAAAGAATCCGAGAAAGACGTATTTTCATCCTTTACTCTATAGAACGAACGGTTTTATAAGTAGGGTGTGGAAAATTTTAATGTGCATGTTATTTTTATGGCTTGATACCTTGGATGGAGTTGAATACAAAATTGAATATAGCATGTGTTCTGAGTTCAGATTAATTAAATATTCTACGTGAGTTAAGATGGAAATGGGGGCTGGTTACTTACAGACTTGAAGGAGAGTTTTTGAGGTACACATAAGTCCTATCCAACAAATGAACTAGGATATATGTTTGTGTGTATGTATGTATGTATGTATGTATGTATGTATGTATGTGTGTATTTATCTATCTGTTTATCTATCCGCCTATCTATCTATCTATCCATGTATCTATATATGTATGCAAGCATATATATATTGGGGAAATAGCTTCTATTGTAACACCGGGTCCACCAAATCTTGTGAGTGGATTTGGTAGGAGGAAACTGAAAGAAGCACACTGAGAGGCGAGATGACCGCTCCATGAGTGTCTCTAGGATCGCTAGGCTACTAATTTCGTCAGAAGTGGCTACAGAAACGCTCGATGGTTTTAGCTTAATCCAGTTGTCAGTTTTTTATATTTTTACCATAAAGTTTATGGCTGACTTAGCGACACGCCAATGCCTATATTAAAAATAAATATAAACAGCTAAGCGCAATATAATATCAATAAAATAATAGTTTTTTCCCTTATATTAATTACATAATTAGTGACGATAAAATTGTTCCTCTATGGCATTCTGTTGCGCCTAGCTATTTATATAATTTATATATATATATATAT
>NC_068991.1:37311743-37312638 GCF_001194135.2 Octopus bimaculoides | reverse complement strand
GTGTGTGTGTGTGTGTGTGTGTGTGTGTGTGTGTGTGTGTGTGTGTGTGTGTGAAAGAGAGACAGAGAGCGGTATCGGGAATGATGACGGAGTGAATAGCAGAAGTTGGACGGAAATGAGAAGGATGAGAGAAGAAAGATTTTGCAAATGAAGGAATGCGTGTGCGTGCGAGCACGCGCGTGTGTGCATTAAGAAATATAAATGCATTATTGTGCATAAATACGCGAATACATATACAGACAGATAGGCAAGCAGACATATAAAGAGATGGATGGATATAATGACCGAAAAACAGATATATCAATTTTTTTTTAATAAACCAGCGACATAGACACTTTTTTTTAGTTCATTTCAGAAGGAGAAACAGCGCCGGTGTGTCCATGCAGGCCTTCTAAAATCTGTGAGATTAATAGCGTTGTCTTGCAGTTTAGCTGCTGTAAAAATATATGCGTGGAGTGCATGACAGAAGCCGGAGGATCTGATAAGAGAAGATTAAGTTTAGTGGTTAGTGTGACGCCTGGATAGATTGAATAGAAGAGAAGAGAGGAGTAAGTTGAGAATGGCTGACTGAAGGTAGAGCAAGGCAAACCAGCTGCGAGGTGCAGAGGCCATTACATCAGCAAAGCCTGTATATAGTGGTTGCGCTGGCCCTGATGTGTGAATATTATTCTACTGTGAGTTTTGTTTGAACATTGTAGAAGTTTAGTGGTTGCTGAGAATGACGTATTTTCTGACCTTGAAGACAAGTCTTCAGTATATACACCCTTTGCTATGTTGGGTATGTATGTTTGTATGTATGTATGTATGTATGTATGTATAACGCTACACACACACACACACACACACACACACACACACACACACACACACACACACACACACACACACACACACA
>NC_068991.1:37307120-37311166 GCF_001194135.2 Octopus bimaculoides | reverse complement strand
GTGTGTGTGTGTGTGTGTGTGTGTGTGTGTGTGTGTGTGTGTGTGTGTGTGTGTGTGTGTGCGTGTGTGTGTGTTTAAGGGTAGAAGTAGGGAAATGAAAAGAAGCAGCCTGCGAATTATGTCATGAGATGGACATGGAAATACTGACATATTGTAGCACTCCGTCGGTTACGACGACGAGGGTTCCAGTTGATCCGAGCAACAGAACAGCTTGCTCAAGAAATTCATGTGTAAGTGGCTGAGCACTCCACAGACATGTGTACCCTCGGGGGAAATTCAGCGTGACACAGAGTGTGACAAGGCTGGCCCTTTGAAATACAGGCACAATAGAAACAGGAAGAATGAATGAGAGAAAGTTGTAGTGAAAGAATACAGCAGAGTTCACCACCACTCCTTGCTGGGGCTTCGTGGAACTAGGCATTTTCGCTCAGTAAACATTCACAACGCCCGAACTGGAAATCGAAACCGCGATGCTATGACCGCGAGTCCGCTGCCCTAACCACTGGGCCATTGCGCCTCCACACTGCCATATATATTCATAAACAATTAGAGGCAGGGAGAAAGAGTTGTTGTTACACCTGTTCTGGGCAGTTGATGGGCAGGTGTTTTGGGTTTTTCGTGAATGAACTCCCTCCTTGCTACCTGTATTTCTGGTTTATGTCTAAAAATAACGGTTATTACGTTCAGGATTCTTCACATTTTTCATATTATTAGAGTTTTGTTAAGGGATGTTTGTGTAGCTATTGCATATTTAGATGTTGTGTCTTTCATTATATCCTTTTTAGTTATTTCTTTTTGTATGATTTCGCTTCTGTCTGAAGTGTTTTTCTTTATAGCTGGCTGCATGATTTGAATTTGAGTAGCTCTTTGTTTAGCTCTCTCAATATATATGTTCTTGATTATTGCTCCAGTGGGGCATGTTTGGGCTTTTGTCCTGGGTTAATTGGGTACCTTAACAATGTAATCTCAAGTTGATGATTGTCTTAAAGTGTTTCTAATTCACCTGTTTTTTTTTATTGTTTTTTGTAAATTTTTAGAATTGGTCTACATTTGGTAGACGTTGGGATTTTCTTTGGTAATTAGTAACATAGGAACGTATTAATCAAATTTTTCGTTTGTTCTTGTTTTTGTTTTTGTTTTTTCTTTTGCTGCTTTCGCGGATTCCCATGACTCTCTGTTGCCATCCGATTCCACTATTAGGAATTTAAATTGGGAGCTTGAATTATAGTGAATCTTGGACACCACTCCTATGGATGCGTTGCAGCTGCTCTTTTGATAGAGTTTGGTGATCCTGATCGTTGATCTTCTGGGATTTCTCCACTCAACATCAATGTAAGAAGCAACGTTGACTCATTTGAGCACTTCTGTTTCCTCTTCACATACCGCCATGCTCCAGTCCCATGACTTTACCGTATTCCTGGCAGAGTGACTGGCTCTAGGCTTTGACTTGCCTTAGAGCAGTCTGTAACTATGCATGGTCCGGTTGTCATTCGGTGAGGTATTTTCAATGTATCCGTATACCCGTTTTGTTCGTGTTTATTTTCTTTGAGAATAGATTGTCTGATGTGCTTTCCTTTTAAAATTGTTCTTTATGGTTAGAAAACCAATGTTCGTTTTTCTTTATCTCTGTAAAGGAATCATATTATTAACTTTTGGAAGGAAGTATTTGAAACTGAAGAAAGAAATTCCCCCCAACGCTGGGAGAAAAGCGATAGTTTCTTCCAAAGGTATGAATTGAACTTCAAAGAGGAATTCAGTTCAGATAACTCATTCTTGAAGAAAAAAATAATAATAATCACCAGAAATTGAACAACAAGCAAGCTATCCCCAATCATGACTGCATAATAGAAAAGAATCCCATAAACCCTTATCATCCATGCACCATGGATAGGAATCACCAACCACTAACAATTAATAACCAACAAGAACTAAACAGCGAACAAGCCACCTGCAAGCGTGGTTATACAATAGAAAATAACTACATCAAACCTAAAAATCATACATACACCAGAAATAGGAACTACCAGCCACGTTCTAATACTAAGCATAACCAACCCATGACCCAAAACTACTAGCCTACCCCCAACACGAGAACAACACAAAATAACGCCAGCAATAGAAGCACTCCACAAACCAGAAACTTCAGGCAAAACTACAACATATTATGACTGGACCATCCTGTGAAACACATCGACTTCGTTACTTCATGAACATCAAAAGTTATATTAAATCATCTAGTGAAAAAGGTCAAGGAAGAAACACTCACGGCTTCATTTGATGTGACAAACCTACACACCAACATATCCCATAATTATGGAATAGAAGCAATTTTGTTCTGGCTTGACAAATATCCAGAAGAAACACCGGAACAGATCAGCAAAGACTTCAGTAATATTCATCCTACGAAATAGCCATTTCATGTTTGATACCACTGTTTATCGCCAAAAATCCGCAATTGCCATGAGGACCAGGGTAGCTCCGTTATTGCTAACCTAACAAAGGGCTATTTAGAAATAGCAATATATCAGGAGTCATTTTCAAAATTTGGAAACCCTCAATCCCAATACATAAAAGAAAATTGGAAAAGATTTTTGAATGACTTCTTCATCCTCTGGAATGATAACATACATAAACTTCTGGATTTCAAAAGACTCCTTAATAGCATTAACACCAACATACAATTCACAATGGAACACAACCAAGAAGAACTCCCCTTCCTAGATATACTGGTTAAAAAATAATCAAAAAATAGAACGGACATATTTACAAAACTACAGACGCTAAACAATACCTATTATTTAGATCATGTCACCCGAGACATAATAAAACAAATATGCCCTTCGAACTTGCAAGAAGGATTTGCACCATAGTGTCCGAAAAATATACCAGAGAACAGAGACTGCAAGAGCTTAAAAATGTACTCATTGAGAGATACTAACCAATTCAACTCATAGATGATGGGATTAAACGTGCAAAATCAATTGACATAAAAGCATTAAGAAATGTTTAACACAATAACACGCCTACTCTGAAAATACTACCTTATGTATCCACCTACAACCCTAGAAACAATGAAGCATTTAACATCATTGTTCAGAATCTCCCAATGCTCCATAAGGACCCCAAACTGAAAGAAATTATGCGAACACGTAAGATCATTAAAAGCAATAAACAACCAAAGACATTAATGGATATCTTCACAAATGCAAAATTATTCTCAAGGATAACGGACGCAAGAGTAAAAAAATGTGATCAACCTAACTGCGGAATATGTCCCAATCTTTTGGAAAAATCAGAATTCCATTTTAAACAAGGGCAAAAATTTAAATTACATCCAATTTCACTTGCGCCTTTGAAAATCTCATTTATGTCATAAGATACTCGTGCTGTCATAAAAACTATATAGGTTCCACAGGAATGTCCCTTAAACCTTAGAAGTGGATGTATAGTTCATAGACAACAGATCTCTTCCCCCACAATATCGCCTGATACATCTCAGTGAACACATTGACAGATGTGAAGAACAACTACAACCACAATTCCTAACCTTCCCATTATATCAATGTGCTATTTGGGCCTCAACACAAGTGCAACTAAATAAAGAGGCCTCATTTATCGAAAAATATAACTGAATATAAACTCATATTGATAATTACAGATTTATCTCCCTTTTACAGAAAATTACCAATTATCCCCCACTAACAAACAAAATTTCCCATTTCAAATTGAATCTAACACTCCAAATTTGAAAAGCTTCAGCGAAGCCGGTCATTTTATTAGAGGAAAAAGATCTTATTTTATATAATATTGTATAATACTTTTGCCATGACGATTTTAATATATTCTTTAGTCTCATAAAACAAATCTTCTGTATTCTTTTCATCTTATTTCTTTCCTTAGATTATTTAACCACGTGTAATCACCAACCATATTCTCGCACTTACTTATGTATATGTACACACACACACACACACACACACACACACACACACACACACACACATATATATATATATATATATATATATATATATATATATATGTAT
>NC_068991.1:37305618-37306160 GCF_001194135.2 Octopus bimaculoides | reverse complement strand
TATATACATATATATATATATATACATATATATATATATATATATGCATATATATGCAGTATATGTATGTATATATGTTCATATGTGAGTGTTGTGTACATGTGTACAGCTTCCACTTGCCATTGATCTGTTTGTTTCGTCTTCCTTAGATTCTCATCTTTTACTCTTCTTTCTTTCTCACAGACTTTCATTTTCTTTCTTTATCTCACCCTGCCTTTTCAGTATTCATCCACTGTTTCTCACAGCAGTAACCTCTCTGTACTTTAAATGCCCTCTATACTGTTTATCTCTGTTCGTCTTTCTTGATCATTCTGTAGTCATCTGTGTTTGTTCTTGCCCACCCCTCTTTCTCGATGTTGGTGTTTTAGATTGTGTCGACATATACATAGAAATACATACATACATACATACATACAGACAGACAGACAGAGTGCTAGCTAGCTAGATAGATAAATTATGTATATGCATGTATATGCATGTATATGCATGTATATATGTATATATGTATATATGTATATATATATATATATATATATATATAT
>NC_068991.1:37303408-37304350 GCF_001194135.2 Octopus bimaculoides | reverse complement strand
TGTGTGTGTGTGTGTGTGTGTGTGTGTGTGTGTGTGTGTGTGTGTGTGTGTGTGTGTGTGTGTGTATTTGTGCAAATATGTATGGAAGTATGTATGGAAGTGAGTGTATGTATTAGGGATGTGAGCATGCGTGTATGTATGTGTATGGATGTTTGTACGTATGCATATCATGTATGTGCATGCATGTATGTATGGGCGTGTTTGTATGTATGTATGAATGTGTACGAAGTTCTCTATATCTATACGTATATACAAATTTATATATATATATGGCTGTATATGTATAAGTATATATGTGTGAGTGTGCGTGTAGCGTGTACATATATATGTACACATGTGTGTGTATGTATGTACGTATATATGTACGCATGTATGTACGTATGTATGTATGTGTGTATGTATGTATGTATGTAAATGTGTATGTGTGTATGTATAAATACATATGCATGCTAAGATTACCTCTGAAGATTTTCAATAGAAATTATTGCCACCACTGATTCGTTACGACGTTTCGTATCCATTGTAAACGACAATAAGATCGAAGATAAAAAGTGGTATATTTCAGGAGTGGCATATTTAAAAATCGGCACGAACTTTCCGAACCCCCCATAATTATCAGTGGCCAGCATATTAAAATATCTTTTAAAGTGAAAATTATAAACAATTATAAATAAGGGCAAAAGAAAAAAAATTTCTATGCCAATATGCTGAAAAATAGACTTTAGATCGTCTAATCGCATACATTATTTTTTTCACTATAAATACACAGCGTGTTGAAACGAGGAAAGCAAGCTAACAGAAATTTTTAGAATTCGTTATTCCCGAATCGGACCATTTCTGGATTAATCCCAAAGGATTCTTCATTCGTTAGCGAGAAACTCAATAAAAATACATGGAATACTTACAGGAGTGGCTGTGTGGTAAGTAGCTTGCTTACCAACC
>NC_068991.1:37300266-37302295 GCF_001194135.2 Octopus bimaculoides | reverse complement strand
ATATATATATATATATATATATATATACATACATATACATACATACATATGCATACAAACATATTTATTGACAGAGAGACAGAAAGATAGATAGATAAGATTTAGGTGTTATTTACATTTCTTTTTATAAGTTTCCGTCACTGTTGTCACCAGTCTGAGGGGACGTTTTCCAGCATCTAATCCTATACTATGCCCTCAACACACACGTTTATCCACTTGATCTTATTTTATAGAGATCAAGTAGAGAAAATGCAAAATAAACCTGGGAGGGAACTGAGCTGAGAGTATCAGCAGTCGTAGCAAAATATTATGCCGTATTTCGTCCGATGCTCTACCAATTCCGCCATCTACACATCCTACTTCCGCATCATTTTATTAGTAACGATAGATATGCTTAAGAATTCTCATCATTCAAAACCCACAACAGGTAGTTTGAAATTTTCTCTTCCCGAGGAAAACATTGATGGAGTTCACCACATGGTGATGGATGACAGGTGACTGACTATAAATGAAATAGCCAATGCTATTAGCATATCACATGAGAGAGTTGAGAATATTCTGCACATGATGGATATTGAGAATATTCTTGGCATGATGAAGGTTTCTGCCCGGTGGGTGTCAACTCTTCTGACACCTAATCAAAACCGCACCAGGTTGATCATAATACAGGAAAATCTGATATTGTTTGAGGCAAATCCAACTGGTTTCCTTGAAGAAACTTGGTTTTTCACACATTAATTTGTGTAGGTTGAACTATGTAAAACGTTACAGAAAGAAACCGACCTGTTTCTTGCAATAAACATGAAATGAAGTATCTTGCTCCAGAACATAACACACTGCCAGGAATCGAATTCACGACCTTAAGTTGGTGAGCGGAATACTCAGCCACAGATCCACGAACCTTCACTCGAAAACATATATGCATCTTTTATCTTTTACTTGTTTCAGTCATTAGACTGTGGTCATGCTGGGGTACCATATATATATATATATATATATATATATATAAAGAGAGAGAGAGAGAGAGAGAGAGAGAGAGAGAGAGCGATATGAAACATAAGTACAATACAAATGTGTGTGTGTGTGTGACTTTATTTTTGCCCTTCATCTTTTTACCCATCCAAGCGCATAACATACGTAAATACATAATAATAGCTTGAAATTTGAGCAGAAGGCTAATAGTTTCGGGGAAGCGGCTAAGTCGATTACATGAACCCCAGTGCTCAACAGATACTTATTTTATCGAGCCCTGAAAGAATGAAAGGCAATGTCAATCTCGGCAGAATTTGAACTCAGAACGTAAAGACGGACAAAATGTCACTAAGTGTTTTTCTTGGCGTGCTACCGATTCTGCGAGTTCGCCGCCTCACATAGATGCATAATAATCTTTTCTACTATAGGCACAAAAGGCCTGAAGTCTGGGGGAGGGGGAATGGTCAATTACATCGACCTCAGTACTCAACTGGTACTTAATTTATCGACTTCTGAGTTTGAACTCAGAACGTATCGGCAAACGAAATACCGCTAAGCATTTCGCCCAGCTTGCTAACGATTCTGCCAGCTCACCGCCTTAGATACATCGTAATAACAGTGAAGATTAATCAGTTATAGTCAATGCAACGCACGTTAAGAATATAAAATTTCATAAAGTGATACGTAGAATATTTAAATTATAAATCTCGCCGCAAATGTAAACAAATATAAGAAATATTTATGTCACCCCGTGGGTCAGAACATACAGGTGTTGTTCTGGCTAGTTTAACCTCTGTTTAGAGATTCATTGAAAATCGCATTGTCGACGCACAGAAAAGTACTACCTTATATTCTGCAAGAATCTTAAGAAATATTCTAGAGATTTGATGAGATTTGTTGTCACCAAAACTTAAGATAAAATATCTGCTAACTTAGCATGTACAAGCGTTATTATAATAATAATAATAATAATAATAATAATAATAATAATAATAATAATAATAATAATAATAATAATAATAATAATAATAATAATAATAATAATAATAATAATAAT
>NC_068991.1:37291007-37299661 GCF_001194135.2 Octopus bimaculoides | reverse complement strand
AGCAAGCTACTTACCACACAGCCACTCCTGCGATTATAATAATGATGATGATGATGATCTTGATGATGATGATGATGATGATGCTGATGATGATGATGATAGTAATAATAATAATAATAATAATAATAATAATAATAATAATAATAATAATAATAATAAAGAACGGATGACAGATAATCATAAATACTGTGAAATAGTTGATCTACAATTTACACACACTACTATGCAAGGAGAATACCACAGCGAATACCAAACAGCATGGACGTGTGACGGCGAGTTGCTGGGAAGATAAATCAAATCTGAAACTATCACGAAGCAGAAATTAAGAATCCGCAAAAACAATGATAGAAAACTATTTCTAAATATAAGCCATCTCTGGAAACTGAAAGATTTTTCTTATATAGAGTATATATACAAAAAATAGCTTTCCCCCAGATGAACTGTTACAGCAACATGTGCGTAAAAATGTGAACACATTTCTATGCGAAAATTGCAAACCTATGAGTAAAATTTTAAATTTTACAAAAAATAATGTGTTTTGAATGACACAACAATGCACTATAATAACAACAATGGACTATAGTAACTGTTATAATTTAATCATAGTCTGATATAATATTTCGGAATATAAAAATTCCTTCTTCAGATAACCCTCGGAATTGATCGAGTCACTGCTATAATCGGTTTTCCAACGGTTTTTTTTTTTTCTGGAAACGTCTCAGTGGTCTCACGAAGCTCCTTCCGCAATTCCTCATGAGAAGTGCGTGAGGGCGGCCATGTCTCAAGCTCGTATGTGCTGGCACATTCGTAACGCTGCTTCTAAGTTATATATTATACGTGCAGTTTCCTTGTTTTTTTCTCCATCTTTCTTTTTTTTTATAAATAGTACTTGATCATGTTATTAAAAATGAACTTACACGCGTCCAGATGTAGCTAAATAATATATTGACTGCCAGCCTCCAGCCTGTTGTTAATTTGGGGCCCTAGGCTATCTATAAAGATGGCTTCCTTAATTCTTAGATTACCCAAATTTCTTGCATTGGCCTCACTTGTGACTGTTATGCTTTTGTCAGTGTTCCAGCATCTGTCTAGATGTTTTCTGAAGGAGGAGGTTCTCGTGTTCAGATGTTCTTTGATGCGAACGTGTAACAGTCTTGTTGTGCTACCCACATAGAACTTGTTGCATTTGTTACATTGTATTCTATACACAACATTTACCCGTAGGCATAAATCTGTGTCACGGATGGAACAGTTAGCTAGTGTGCATTGATTGCTGTCCCTTGCTCGTTTCTTTGCAAGGTGTCTTCTCAGAGAGGAGCCGGCGTGGGCTAGTTGTATGTGTAGTCTTTCTCTTCTTATAGTTCTTCGGATAGCTGTAGTTACCCTCTCACTAATATGGGGTAATTTAAGGAAGCATGTGTTGCTGGATTTTCTGTGTGTTCTTGGGTACTTAAGCCGATTTACAATGGATATAGGGTACCCGTTGGTTTTCAGTATTTCAACGAAGCGTGTAGTGTGGGTCACCTTGTCCTCTGTCCTGCTGCAGTTGCTCTGGATGCGTGCAAGTTCATTTCTGGCGTATCCTATTTTGGCACCGAATGGAAGTAGTGAACTGTACTGGACAAATATATCTCTACTGGCTGCTTTTCTCTAGAATTCGGTGTGGATCTTTACTTCTGTTATTTTCAGTTGGCAGTCAAGTAGCGATAGTGATCCAGTGTTGTCGGAATGTTCTATAGTGAATTGTATGTTCATGTCCATGTTGTTGAACGTCGTGAATATTCTCTCAGCCTCTTCACGAGAGGTTGTGAGTATGAGGATGTCATCTATGTACTTGGTGAAGAAGGCGCATGAGCGACAGATGTTAAGTGCTCGACGTTCCAGATGGGTCATATAGGCGATGGCTAGTGGGCCTGAGAGAGTGGATCCCATGGGGAGACCTGTCGTCTGTTAGTATGTGTCGTCATGGAAAGAGAAGTAGGTGTTATCTACGATGATGGACAAAAGTTGATGTATATCAGCTGCGGTAAGACCGAAGCAGTGGATGTCGGACGCTACTATGCATTCAGTCAATAGGTTGACCGTCGAGTGTGCTGGCACCGTTGTGTACATTGAGACAACGTCAAAACTAAAGGCATATCTGTTTTGCCTGAATTTGTCTGGGGTCAGTTGGCGCACTCTTTTGATGACTTCGTCAGAGTTCTTGACGTGTCCAGGAAAGGTGGAGAGTATGGGTTTCAGGATGTGAGAAAGTAGCCAGGATATTTCATAGTGAGTTCTTTCATTTTAATTATATATTCATCCATATACATTCAAGACCTCTGTATATATGCACGTTGATATTTCTTTTCAGTCTCCCGCTGATACATCAATAATAGTTATAATTATTATTATAACTACGAAACTAACATCAAAACATGTTCATCGGTGGTGTTCAGTTAAAAACGAAACCCATAACAACCACCCACCAAAAAAAAAAAAGAAAAAGAACGGCGGACAGATAATCATAAATACGATGAAATACTTGATCTATGATTTACACACACTACTATGAAACATCCCACTCAAAAACATAAAAGAATAAACTCTTACTGTAACTACCCAATATGAACAAAACCCACAACGCGTGCCATAGAAGGCCGTGGTTCAGTTGAGATGCAGACTGACCACAACTGCTATCCTAATACAGCATCAGCAGATAATAGAGCAAGAAGACAGAAGTAGGCCAATGAAAAAAACAGGATAGTGATGCAGTGTTACTTAGAAAGTGAACCTAAAAGAAGGGGCTATAGAAAACGGATGTTAACATTTTGGATAGAGAAGGGTATATTTAAAGTGACTGAGCAGAGATTAGTTGATCAAGCTACTGCTATTAGGAGAAGAAATTGGATGACAGAATCGGAGATAGAAGAGATCACAAGAGAACTGGAAAATAAAGACCAGGCAGTAGGAAAGACAAACAACATGTATCTATGTATATGTGTATGCGTGTGTCTTTGTGTCTGTTTGTTCCATCACCACTGTTTGACAACCGGTGTTCGTAAGTTTACGTCTCCGTAACATAGCGGTTCTGCAATTGAGATTTGATAGAATAATTAATAGGTTTAAAAAGTCCTTGGGTCTATTTGTTCGACTAAAACCCTGTCCTCATCATACAGGATTTGTATTAGAAGACCACGTGAATGACACGACTGATTGTGGACTCCTTTAAGTTTCTCGGTACAGAACTTCAACAATTAATGTGAGTATGGACTCACATTTAACTCTATTGCAGTATGAAGGTGGTGAGCTGCTAGAATCGTTACCCTGCTGGGCAAAATACTTCACGGCATTTCTTCCAACTGTACCTTCTGAGTTCAAATTCCGTTGAAGTCGACTTTGCCTTTCATTCTGTCACAATCGATGAAATGAGTACCAATCAAGCACTGGGGATTAGTCCATCCCTTAAAATTTCTGGTTTGATGCCTGTAGTTGAAAAAATTATACATGTAAAGTATGGAAGAATATATACAGGAATTAAACTTGCACCCAGGTTTACTTGTAAACCATTCTTGTGTACTTTATTACAGTTAATTTACGCGTCCTGTCCACTGATGTCCAAGGTGATTGCAACAAAATTCGAACTACCAACGCCTCAGTTAGTTAGCTGCCAACCTATCCAATCAGAGCTGTAGCTCCTTCACTTTATGCGAATCATACAATATAGACGTGCATGGCATTCCGGTTTTTCTCTGGAGTATCAGAAGTACTGATGAAGTTGTATAGTTATATGCTTGGTTCCAAAACAGATATCGAAATCTTCTCATAGAATGACATCTCCTGCTATTCTTTCCCGTTCTCTTCGAAAAGCTTTTCAAATGAATATGTATATTAACATAAAGAGAGGTACAGGTAAGTTGGAAAGCGGCAGCTCTTTCATTGCTGAAATCTATAAACATATGAAGAGTTAAAGCACTTGACTATTTCCTACTGAAATCTATAACTTTTCAATGTAATTCTTCAGGCTTATTCGTTAACTTTCATATCCATTTCATTCGAATACTAGACCTGAAGAAAAGGAAGCCTAACAGACTTTAGTATGAATATTTCTTTAGATGAAGAATAAGCAAAGTCTGAATCATGGTTCAATAAAAGCTAAACTTTTAAAACCATACACATTAAGCAGATGCACATTACATGTTTGTGTGCGTGTGTGTGTGTGTGTGTGTGTGTGTGTGTGTGTGTGTTTAAGTGCGCGCGCGCGCACACACACATAACATAAATATATGTATGCATGAAGGCGCATAGCTCAGTGGTTAGAGCGTTGGGCTTACAATCATGAGGTAGTAAGGTCGATTCCCTGACCGGGCTGTGTGCTGTGTCCTTGAGCAAGACACTTTATTGTGTGTATGTGTGTGTGTGTATGTGTGTGTGTATGTGTGTGTGTATGTGTGTGTGTGTATGTGTGTGCGTGTATGTGTGATGATGCTATGCATGTCTGCATGTATATATATATGTATGTTTGTATGTATGTTTGTATGTATGTATGTATGTATGTATGTATGTATGTATGCATGTATGTTAAGATATGAACAGGGAAAGAATTCCAGAGCGCCGACGTTCTGGGAAGGAAGGAGTGGTCGTAGGGATTAATGTCGGCTCAAGGGTGAAGAAAGCAACAATAGTGATGTGAAGAGGAGTAACTAGTGGGACGGGAATCCCTGAACGTAAGCAGCATGAACTCAGCTCAGATCAAAGACCTGTATTACTACAGTAATTTCAGGCTGAGAGTCATTTCTGGGTGAGAAATATCAAGCTGGCATCGATTTGGAAAAGGTGAAATAACAGGTTGTATTTTTTTTTCCATTAGAATATCCCAAGCAAGGTGGGAAACCACTTAGTGTAAGAGTCTATGAAGAAGGAGAAATTAAGACAAAAGGAATGAGTTTACTATAGACTGAAAAAGTTCAGATCATAAGAGGGAAGAAAAGAATGAGATAAAAGAGACTTCCAAAGTTTGACAGTTCAAAGAAAAAAAGCTGCAACCGCAGAAAGACTTCCTTCTTGGAAGCACAACATTTGGATGAAGACAATGTGAGCTTCGAGTGAAGTGAGATGGTACAAAATGATCTGGAACTAAGAAAAACAGTTCATCAGAACACTTCTTGTGGTAGTAACGATAGGACAGACTAAGACGAGTAGTATCATGTTGGTGTGACAAGCGTCGCAGAGTTGAAACAAGAGAGGGGCCAACACAGACAGTAATGCATACATCTTCCTTAAAAAACAACACTTTACCCTATCTTATTTTTACTCATTTATTTTTATTCATTTTTTACAACTTTTATCGTTTATTTATCGAATTTTTATCGTTTATTTTTTAATTCTTTTATTCGGATATTTCTTTTGTTTTTTATTCGTTTATTTATGTTACTGTTGCACTTGTTTATTTTGATCCTTTTATTTCATCTATTTATTATTTTTTATTTAATTTTTATTTAATTTTTATTTATTTTTTGAAATTTTTATCTTTTTATATTTCATTTTATTATTTTTCATCTATTTTATTATTCTATTTTTATTTAATTTCGTTTTTGTGTGTGGTTTGCAAGATTCTGTATGTGAATTCGTGTGTTGAACCATATTCTATTATGTCTGGGGAGAGTCATTCTCTTTTAGTCCCTTCTTAATTTAACACACACACCGATCTGATTTCCACTCGTTTTCATTGCGACTTGCAACCTTTTCAATAGTCGTTGATTCTCTGAGCGTCTCATTAATACTTTGTATGCATTAAGTCCTCGCGTTGTTTTTTTTTTTCTTGATGTCTTTTTCTCGTTTTTTAGTTAATTATATATATATATATGCATGTATATGAATGTTTGTATGCATATGTATGTATGCATATATGTACGTATAATACTATATTTTTTATTTTATGTTTATTTTATTATCTATTATTTTTTATTTAATTTTTATTATATTTTATTTTTCATCCCTTTGCTTTTTATTTTTTATTTCTTTATTTTTTAAATTTTTATTTAACTATTTCTGCCACTGATTTGTTCATATCTTTTCCCTTTGTGGTTTTATTTTACCAATTCCTACTTATTTGTATTATTTGTACTACTTATTATTTGTATTAATTTTTATATCCCATATTTCTATATCACACACCACATACCACCCCTCTCCCTTTCGCGCACGCACGCATACACACACATACTCGCACGAATACGCACGCACAGACAAACCTCCACACAAACATACACATACACACACACAAACGAACGCACACAGATACCAACCATTCTTCACGCATACTCCTGTCCCAGAAAGCACTTTCTCTTTGTCCATTTACTTCCGCTCATTTCAAAAATGTAACTACACGTGGACTGTTGGCGACTTTTTCCTTCCTTTTCTTTCAGACTTTCCTATGTCTCCTGTTTCCGAAGAAGAGCTATGCACGAAACGTAAAACAACCACTCTTTCTTTCCTTCTCTGAGCGTCTAATTAATACTTTGCATGTACCACGTCCTCGTATTGCTGTTTTTACCCTGATGTTTTTACCCTGGGGTGCCATGATCTCACCTTCACTTGAAGCACATCCAAAGAAGTTTATGAAAACTTTGTTTTCCATGATATCCATGTCGAATCTTAAAAGTCTTTACAGTGTTCACAAAGCATTGAGCGGTAGTCATGATGTCGGCATTTTGACACTTAACACCAATCACCATGATGCAGGCAACTCTTATCCAGAATTTTCTGTTTTTTTTAAAAATTATATATATAAGTGTGTGTGTGTGTGTGTGTGTGTGTGTGTGTGTGTGTGTGTGCATATGTATGCATGTATGTATGTATGTATGTATGTATGTATATATGTATGTGTGTATGTATAATATCATATTTTAATACAGTGTAGGCTGAGATTTTCGTTAATGAGAGTTTCATTAAGAAGTTGCTGGTGTACTGAGTAATCGGGCTAAATTTGTCGATTTTGAATGTTTTTTTTTCTCAAGAATAGCTTGATGTATTGGCGAAGAGTCAACAGCGTTGGAGAACATAAAGATTAAAGTTGTAGTTGAGAAAAAAGTTAACTCACATGGAGGACATGAAGCAATCTGAATACTGGATAAGATACATGGAGGATATGAAACCATTTGAATTCTGGATAAGAGTTGCCTGCATCATGGTGATTGGTGTTAAGTGTCAAAATGCCGACATCATGACTACCGCTCAATGCTTTGTGAACACTGTAAAGACTTTTAAGATTTGACATGGATATCATGGAAAACAAAGTTTTCATAAACTTCTTTGGATGTGCTTCAAGTGAAGGTGAGATCATGGCACCCCACATTTTTTAACAGGGTCTTAAGCTCAATTCAGATGGCTATGTGAAAATTGCTGGAGATTATGGTCAAACACTAGCTTGAAAGAGTTGCTACTAGGAAGCCATATGTGTCCGCAGGACTCGGCTTCTTCCCACAACTCCAGAAAGGATTAGAAGTGCTTGTCGGAGAATTTCTATGACTTCACAAGCCCCAATTTCTGGCCTCCTAATCCCCCCGATTGTAATCCCAATGATTACCACGTGTGGGACAAGGTTAAGAAAAATACCAATCAGAGGCTTGAAATACCAAAGCAGAGGCTTGAAATACCAAAGCAGAGGCTTGAAACACTCCGTCCGAGCTGGTGGCCAAGTTCAAGGAGGTATTCAAACATCTTACCACGGACACTGTGAGGAAGGCATGCTCCAGATTCTGGAGCCATCTTAAGACCGTAGTGGAAGCCAGAGGTGGATACTTTGACCAAGTTGTTACCTCGCAGCTATAATCTAGATGACTTTTTAAAAATACTTTAACTTTTGGATGCGATATGGTGCTTTCTTTCCTATTTTTTACAAACTCTCAAATTTAGCCGAAACATCCTGCATAATCTTTATTAATTACATTAAGTTTCTTTATTTCGATGATCAAAGTTGCGATGTTGCTTTGGTCTACTGGTTGGCACAGCTATGTGGATTAGAGCATACGCAGATGCGGCATTCTAATCCTGAAGCCGATATATATATTATTTAGACTTGCGGCGGAATTCCCCTGGGGTGGGTTTAGCCGGCTCCAACCAACGAATCAAGTTTGGAGTTTCAGTGGGGATACAAGTTCACATGTGGTCTCTTGTCACATGCGTACACATTTTGAGATAGTGTGATCCGTAGCTGCTCATCTTACCGTCAATTCTCGACCGTTGTAAAGGATTCGCTGACCAAGTCACTGCTGATTATCGGAACAGTCGTAGCCTGGGGTTGAGGTGGGTTCTAGAGACACGTTTTAACAAAAGGTAAGGGGTACTTCACTACCAGCGGCCTTCCAGCACGCCGGGCAGCAACTAGGAATTTCTGAGGGCCTGCACTATTTCTAGATGGTCGAGGAGCCTACACTATGTTCATCTGTCCTTTTCACAGGTCTTGACTCTAGCCCTGCTAAGTTTCTAGCAACCCTCCTCACCAGGCAAGCCTAGTGGGGGTGCCGGTTTAGTCGCCGATGATCCAATCATGCAACAGGTTGTACTGGATTTAATGTTAACTGTAGCACTCATGAGAAGCCTTACAAGTGACCTGACACTAGCTGATGTATATATATATATATATATATATATATATATATATATATATATAT
>NC_068991.1:37280874-37283863 GCF_001194135.2 Octopus bimaculoides | reverse complement strand
GGTAGACGGAAACTGAAAGAAGCCCGTCGTATATATGTATACATATATATGTGTGTGCGTGCGTGTGTGTGTGTGTGTGTGTGTGTGTGTTTGTGTGTCTGTGTTTGTCCCCCCAACATCACTTGACAACCGATGCTGGTGTGTTTACGTCCCCGTAACTTAGCGGTTCGGCAAAAGAAACCGATGGAATAAGTACTAGGCTTACAAAGAATAAGTCCTGAGGGTAGATTTGCTCGACTAAAAGCGGTGCTCCAGCACGGCCACAGTCAAATGACTGAAACAAATAGAAGAATAAAAGAAAAGAATATCTTTTGTTATATCCTTTAAAATTGTACATTCTGATCAATGTAAACCCCAGTTGTTTTTGTGTGCTGTATCTCGTTATTTGATATTGTCTTCCATGTCTTGGGCCCTTGTGGCCAATAAAAGAAATCCTTATTTATTTATTTATCGTTTGTTTGTTTGTTTGTAATTCTACTTCTCATTCGGTATATTCTAAGAATTGGTGACACGTGAAAACTGAAGATATGAAAAAGATATTGATAGCTAAGCATTGATAAAATTTGACAAGTAGTCCTAAGAAATTACAGATATTGGAAGAAAATCATTATTTAATCGTTCGTTCAAGAATTCAAGAGCAAACATTAGAATCAGTAGGGACCAAAACATAGTATTCAGAGTGATACATCTTTGTGTGATTTTCAGGTTTTACTTCACATGCACTGTCACGTAGACTTATTTGTATCTATACTATAATATACATAAAATATTAGTTTCAAATTTTGGCACAAGACCAGCAAGTTTGGGAGAGGAGGTAAATCGATCACAATGACCTCAGTGCTTGACTTGCACTTTGTTTATGGACCCCGAAACTATGAAAGGCAAACCCGGCCTCAACTGAATTTGAACTTAGCAGCATTTTGTCCGACTTTGTTTTTTATCCTTTCGGGGTCGATCAATTAAGTACCAGTCGAGCACAGGGATCGAAGTAATCGACTAACCCCTCCTGCGAAAATTTGAAAACTAACAGAATATATTAAAAATATGTCAGATGATGTTATAATATTATAATTCTTATAATATCATATGTCTAGAATACGTAATATACTCAAATATAATATCATGATATATCAGGTATGTCTTAAATATAATATTATTATATATATTAGAAAGCATTATCAGAGATATAATATTATAACATAGATTTTGTGCCGTTCCTATATACTAGCATTGTAACTCACCCACAGTATTATGGTTTATATCGTCATGGTTCATGTTCGGCTCCGGTCAGCCTGATTCAGAACAGTCATGGTTAAAAACATTCCAGTTATAATCATCACAGTATAATCTAGGACCACGTTATAGACGGTAGGGTTCAATTTGAGAAAGATTAATCTGCAATTGGTACCAGGTCAAATAACTGCGAAGCGACTTCGTTAGTGGCTGCTTACAGTGTCTCTCCTGGTTAAGATGTTACATTACTATATCACTATACCATACTGTAGACTCTGGCTAAAATTTAAATCATAAGTACGATTTTCCTTAACATGGCATATGGATAAGATTTTAAGCTTACGTCGGATATAATACCACAATCAAAGACCCTGATGCCACACATAGTATTCTGAGATGCTCATGTGATATTCTGTTTGTTTCTTTTACTTAACACCATTTGGATCTTCTTTTTAATAAATAAAAGTGATCTTGTTTGTTTGTTTTTGTTTTGGTGGAAATTTTTATTGACTTTTATTCATTGATTAAAAGTTTTCATAAGTTAGAAGGGTTTATTTTAATTCATTTAATGAAGTCACTAATAAAGTCTCTTACTGACAATTCAACAAACACATGATGTTATTCTCTATAATCAGGGCATACGTAAGATGTATATAACAGTTTCACATATCGTAAACAAAACTATGAGTGATATCTATCTCAAATCAAGTAATATTTCAGATGTTTCTGCTGTCCCGTAGCCCCAGGTGAGATACGATCAAACGCTCCTGTCTTGACAATGCCGTCTGTTACTTAGACCTAAGAATACATTATTCAATATTTCGTTCTCTATTTACGAGAGATGTTGCCTTTATTTTGAGCAGCTTAAGCGATCACAGAGAGATGCTATTGGTCAATCTATTGTAGTATTTACTGTATATGATGTCGTTTGACCCAGATCAACCCTGATATGTGTTCCATCTTTTTTTTTTTTCAGACATAATGTATTCATGTCTACAGTATCTAATGTGCGATAGCGGTTCCTTAGCTGGTTAAAATTATCTTGTAGCGGTTGCCTCTGTTTAGCCATTCGTCATTTCTTATTGAGCAGATCTGTGATCAAAGATATTCAACTGTGATTAATCTGTTTCATATTTGAGTAGACTTATTCAAAGAATAGTATCCAGTACACGATTTATTCTTTGTTAAGACGATAGCACATGATTTGAGAAAGAATTATCTGCTATTTCTTGCAAGCCTAACAACCTTGTCATGTAGCAATTCCCACTCTGACTTCTGTTTATCCTAAAAAGATACATCAAATTCATTCCCCCTAGAACATTATAAACAGGTCAACGATTCTGTTATTTCCCCATCGATTTTTACCTGTTTCCTTGACTTATTCGATGCCATTAGTTCTCTTATTGGGTTTAACGAATATATTAAAGATAAAAGTATAATTATCCATGCGATAATTAGAGTCTCAATTCCGTGTCCTTTCGTAGTTAGCATTGAGAATTCACCTCTGTTGACTTAACGACGATGCGGTCCATGGGATTTCTGCTGGTCATGCCTTTTCTCAGTGATCTGGCTGCGGATCAGGTACTAAATTGACATTGCTACAACCATCAATACAAACTGTACAACGATCTCTTAACTTCATAAATGTGGCAATATTTAAAATGGATTATACAGTATGTATGTATATATATATATATATAGAGAGAGAGAGAGAGATAGATAGATAGATATATATATATATATATACATATATATA
>NC_068991.1:37279540-37280728 GCF_001194135.2 Octopus bimaculoides | reverse complement strand
TGTGTGTGTGTGTGTGTGTGTGTGTGTGTGTGTGTGTGTGTGTGTGTGTGTGTGTGTATTAATATATATGTATATATACATGTGTGTGTGAGTGTATGTACACGCTCGGATATGAGCGAGTGTATATGCATACGTACGTATGTGAATATATTTGTGTATGAATGCATGTGCTTAAATGTTTGCATGTATTTGTACATTTGTGTGTTTGTGCTGCTTGTGTGTATATATGTGCGTGTGTGCGTGTGTGTGTGTGTGTGTGTGTGTGCGAGTGAGTATACGCGCGCGCATACACACATGTATGTGCAACATACATACATACATACATACATACATACATACATAAATGTACGCATACATAAAAGATTATTCGCATAGTGCTACAAAATTCGTTGAGTGAGAGAAATAAGTCAAGAGAAATCAATAGATGGATTATGGCATATATATCTACAGAGAGTAAGATAAATAGATAGATAGATAGATAGATAGATACATAGATAGATAGAAAGATAGATAAACAGACACAGTCAGTCAATCAGACAGACAGACAGACAGACAGACAGACAGATAGATAGATAGATAGATAGATAGATAGATAGATAGATAGATAGATAGATAGATAGAGAAAAGGCAGATAAATGGATAGATAGGGGAGTATGTGGGTCACTGATGCTATCAATTAATATCAGTTTGATTGCGTGGTACTTTAAGAGAACTGATTGAGAATCTGATATTTATTCAGCTGAGAGCGTCCTGCTCCGACAAAGTACACGGTTTGCCAGTCTTAACGCTACATTAGATAGACAAACTTATTACGGGTGGCGAATTTACAAAACAGGCGGGATTTACCAAAAGAAAGGAAAACAAAACACACCCAGACTTCTACAAACTACTACTACAACCACTGCTGTCGCTGGTACTGTGACTGGTGGTGATCATCATCGTCATCATCATCATTATCACCACCACCATCATCATCATCATCATCATGATGGTAGCGGTGGTTTTGGTGAACGACAGCTATTATAATCCGGATCAATAAAAGAAGTATCAGTTGCAATTGTGATGTTGTTGTTATTAACGTTATTGTTGGTAAATACTGGCGGAACTGATGAAGGCTGTGTTTTCGTAGATGTGGTGCGTGTGGTGGAGATGGACACGGTGATTATGATGATGGTAATGATGATGATG
>NC_068991.1:37277431-37278177 GCF_001194135.2 Octopus bimaculoides | reverse complement strand
TGTGTGTGTGTGTGTGTGTGTGTGTGTGTGTGTGTGTGTGTGTGTGTATCTATGTAGGTGTGATTAGGTCCAGATACTAAAGTGTAGTTAATATTATATCGATAAGACGGCAAGCTGTCAGAATCGTTAGCACGCGGGACAAAATGCTTAGCGGCATTTCGTCTGTCTCTACGTTCTGAATTCAAATTCCACCGAGGTCTAATTTGCCTTTCATCCTTTCGGGGTGGATAAGATGAATAGCAGCGAGGCACTGAGGTCGATGTAATCGACTTAACGCACTCCCCAAATTGTTAATCTTGTGCCTAGATTAGAAATCAATATTACATCGAGTCCATTTGGTTTTAACGTTTCATATTTTTGTATATTATGCAATGATATTGCAGAAATTAAAATGTCGATTAAACAATCTCAGAATCATGCAATAAAACGAAATGCTCACGCATTGTTAATATAGATATTATGCGGTGTGCGTTTATATGTATGTATGTATATAATATTATATGTGTTTGTGGGCATGTGTGTGTGTGTATATATATATATATATATATATATATATATATATATATATGGGAGAATGTACGAAAAAAAAACAGACGAGGACAGGTGGTGTAAACAACAAAAGGATGTATTAGTATGACGCTCGGGAATACGGAAAGTCTTTAACGTTTCGAGCAACGCTCTTCAACAGAAAGAATACGGAGAAAACAAGGAGAAAAACACGGAGAAAAAAAATTGAATGGTGTTTG
>NC_068991.1:37273604-37274632 GCF_001194135.2 Octopus bimaculoides | reverse complement strand
CGATAGGTTAAAACCCGCGAAGCAGAAACAGTACTGTACTGAATATAATTTGTATGTATTTATTTTATTATAAATGCAAAACAACACCACACAGGAATCGACAAAAGCTTAAATAGTAAACCGCGATAGGTGAACCGTGATAGGTGACCCGCGATATGGCGAGGGATTGCTGTAATTACAAATTTATTACTAAAACAAAATTTGCATTTAGAATATCATATGAATAAAATCTCTTCAGGGCTTATTGACACAAAAGGATTACATGTTGTTAGGTTGATATTTTAAAATCTCGACCTAGCAACATGTAATCCTTTTATGTCAAATAGCCCTGATGAAATTTTACTCATAAGATTCTAAATGCAAATTTTGTTTAATTTATAAATTTGTAATTAATATTGAGTAAAATTGAAACTATTGTAGACACTTTTAATTAACTATATGTTAATAAATTGATTTATATCTATATACTCTCCATTTTTTCTTGTTTATCAGATTATATATTTTTGATATACCCATTTATATCAATGTGATATTTCTCATAGATATAGGGTATTAAACCAGTGCAACTAGGATGATTTCATCCCTATTACAAGATTACATATCCTCGCTGTAATTAAAATCACAAATGGTGTTAAATAGAGTTACCCAAGACTTGTAGTTTTTATTATAACGTTATCTTTACTCTGATCGAGTGCTATTCTACTTTTTGAAGCCTTACCACATAATACATCAGGCCATCCCATAAGTAATGTGGGGGTTTTTTTGTGGTAAGCTTTGAAGAAATATAAAAGCAAGTAAGGTACCAATTTAATCAACTATATATTCCCCATCTGAATCAATAACATTCTTCCAGCGCTGTAAAAGGTTTTTCATACCATTCCTATAGAAACCAGCTAGCTTAGAAGAGAAAAACTCTTGAAGGCTCGTTTCAAGTGCCTCTAAGGATATGTATTCTTTTCCATCAATAAAATTTTGCAAGCTTCTGAATAAATGATAATCCGAAGGAGCAAGGTCAGGAGAATACAGAG
>NC_068991.1:37270974-37273292 GCF_001194135.2 Octopus bimaculoides | reverse complement strand
CTTATGGAACCGTCGTTGGCACTTGTGAATGTTCAAAACACTTTCACCATACACTTCTTGCACATTTTTTTCAGCATTTGTTGCATTGTTGCTTCTTTTATTATTTGCGTATCTGCAAGCCTGCAAGCTAGAATCTATCTAACTGAAGCTTTTCTTTTGATAGATAGATAGATAGATAGATAGATAGATAGATAGATAGATAGATAGACAGACAGACAGACAGACAGACAGACAGACAGACAGACAGACAGACAGACAGATAGATAGATAGATAGATAGATAGATAGATAGATAGATAGATAGATATGCAAAGGTAAGATCCTAGGATCAAGGTGTAGGAAATTAGTAAGCTTCGAGCAGTCCGTAGAAGATATACTACTTCGGAGTTTCCGCAAGGTATGAAACATATGTACCTGGATTTTATCTACTCCATTCCCTAATTTTAGATATACATATATATAGAGACAAAGTGAGAAAGAGAGAGAGAGAGAGAGAGAGAGAGAGAGAGAGAGAGAAAGTGAGAGAGAATTCTGACAAGCCAAATCACTAAACTTTCAAGATATTCTGCAAATTTCACAGTAAATAGATATATAGATATAGAGAGAGAGGTTGTACTTCCTTCATAGAATATATATATATATATATATATATATAATTGTCGAACATGTAACATAGTGAAGTTGTGATGAGGTCTAATAAATAATTGTGGGTATACGGTATAATATTGTTATCTAAATAGAAGCTTAAAAGAAAAGTTTGATATAGTAAGTACAGTATAGTATTCTATGGTGTAATAAGTGCGGTGATTCCTTTGGAATTGATCTTTTCAGCAAACTTTAGTCTTGTTGTTTGGTAACTCTTGGACATAGATAAGTCTAAGATAACACTGGCGTTGCTTTTGGTATTGTTGTTTCTGTTGTATTTGCTGTTGCTGCTGCTGTTATGATAGGAAAAAAAATTTCATTTACTATTGTTATTATTCATGTGTTAGCTTGTGTGTGTGTGTGTGTGTGCACGTGAGTGTATGTGTGCGTGCGTGAGTGCGTGTATGTGTGTGTGTGTGTCTGTGTGCGTCTGTGTGTGTCTGTGTGTTGCTTTATTATTTTTTCCTTTCAGTATATTTATTTTTTGTCAATTATGTTTGAATTGATTACTTTTTATTTATTTATTTATTTACTTACTTAGTTTTTAGAGGCTGTTGATGCTGTTGTTGCTGTTCATGTTGTTGTTGTTGATATAGCTGCTGCTGCTATTTTATTTCTTCTTTCTTTTCGAAATATTTCATGCAAAATTCTCCAATTGCCTCAAGAAGCAGAGGCAATATTGCAGGTCTTCTGAAAATAAGACTTGACATCATCAAAGAGATAGAGCCTGGCTAACTTCCGACCAATTCCAGGAAACGAAGGACTCAATGGACCCATCCGTAGTCCTTCACCCCCTACAACTAACCCACCACCACCGCCGCCACCATTGTACATCCTATTTCCTACTTTAAATGGAAGACAAGTCTTTTCAAACAGCAACACTTCAAACCATTTCTTCCCCTTCTTTTATTTCTTTCTTCATTTCTTTCTTTCTTTCCTTCATTATTTGTTTCTTCTTCTATTTCTCCTCCTCCTCCTTTTCCTCTTCCTTCTGTTTTATCTCAGAAGTTTTCTTTTCTTCATCCTTTATCACCTTTTTTTTCTTTTTTTTTTCTTTTTTCGAGTCTTCTCTTTCTTTTTTCTTTTACCTTCATCTAACATTCCATCTCTGTTACAGCTCTGTTCTCTCTTGGCCAATTTCTTCTTCTTCTTCTTCTTCTTCTACTACTACTACTACTACTACTACTACTACAACTACTACTACTACTGCTACTACTACTACTACTACTACTACTACTACTACTAGTGTTTCTGAACTAATATTGTTCTTATTTACATGTTGGTGGTGAGCGTGAGGGACGGGAATATGTGGTAGTGATGATGATGCTATTGACCTTTTGATTTTCATTGTTACTGTTGCTATTTATGATGTTGTTGTTGTTGCTGCTGTTGCTGCTGCTGCTGCTGCTGTTGTTGTTGTTGTAAACGCAATTGACTTTTGGAGTCGATTTATAATTAAGATATTTCATTCGATTTTTCCAGTTGACAACTCTCATTTGCAATATCTTCTTAATCTGAATCTGAAATTAAGTAAAATCACACGATTTGGATAGCCGCTAACGCTTCGAGTTCATTCGTTCTTTGATGAGCTTTGGCGGAGGGTTTTCCCCTTTTTTTTTCTACAAGGGGACCAAATTAGTCATCCCCACTTCAACAAAGCAATGTGGGATGGTC
>NC_068991.1:37265764-37270812 GCF_001194135.2 Octopus bimaculoides | reverse complement strand
CGGGGGCCTACCCCTTACACCAGAAGATATAATGTTGAACAAAACAAAACAGTTGTCAAACAAAAATAAAAAGCAAAAATATTAATTAAAAAAATTGATTTTTTATTACCCACAAGGGGCTAACTCTTCGTTAATTAATAAAAATTATTGTTGCTAATTATGGTATTGTTGTTGTTGCTGTTGTTGTAAACGCAATTGACTTTTGGAGTCGCTTTATAATTAAGATATTTCATTCGATTTTTTCAGTTGACAACTCTCATTTGCAATATCTTCTTAATCTGAATCTGAAATTAAGTAAAATCACACGATTTTCGTATAATTAATAAAAATAAAAAAATTACAGGCGTGGATGTGTGGTAAGAAGTTTGCTTCCCAACCACATGCTTCTAGGTTCAGCCGCACCGCGTGGCATCTTGGGCAGGTATCTTCTGCTAGAGCCCCGGGCCTATCAAAGCCTTGTGAGTGGATTTAGTAGACAAAATTGAAAGAAGTACGTCATACATTTATATATTGTGCGTGTGTGTGTGTGTGCATTTATGCAAATATGTATTGTCCCTCACCACCGCTTGACAATCGGTGTTGGTGTGCCGACGTCCTCGTAACTTAGCGACAGAATAAGTACCAGGCGTTAAAAAAGTACTAGAGTCGATTTGTTCGACTAAAAATTCTTCAATGTGGTGCCCCAGCATGGCCGCAGTCTAATAACTGAAACAAGTAAACGGTAAAAGATAAAAGATGAGCACCTAAACAGCAGGAACATTTTTAATATAATGATTTCCACAATTTTGGTAATGATAACAATTCAAGATTGTTTAGTTGACTGTCAGACGCTCACATTTCTCTATTTGAATAATGCATTCATTGATGCGCCACCCCTTGCATTCTACACGGGACTGGCAGTAGCAAAAATCAGACTCCAGATATCGACAGAGATTATCTTTAGAATAGTCTGCTCCGGGGTTTATAAAGAACTTTCAGAAATACCTAATCTAGCAGTGCTACTGGAATTTATTGGTGGTTTGCGATTAATTCTACAGGGTGTCCACCCCACAAAAAAATGTACTCACATTTTGACTCCCCGTAACACACTGAATTTTTCATTTCTTTTCAGATCAATTTGGCCCTAATAATAGCAGAAGAACGACTAAGGCTTGATGAAAGAAAATTTATCATAAAGTGTTATTGGAAGCACGAAAATATCATGGAAGTACAAAGACAATTTACAGGACATTTTCACTAAAATCCACCAACGCAACGCACCAATATTCGCACACGAGATAAGTTTGAATCGGATGAAACTGAACATAACGTCCATTAGGAGCGTTCAGGAAGACCACGGTCTTCAACCAGACCTGCAAACGAAGAACAATTGCTGGAAATCCTCCGGTAAACCCCACAGAAATCTGTACGACAAACGGCTCGTGAGACAGGAATCCCCAAATCAAGCGTCCATCGCATTCTAAAGTAAGTTGGTTGAAAATGTTACACTCCAACATTAATCCACGCTCTAAATGAAGACAATTCTGACCGGAGAGTTGAATTTTGTGAGTAGTACCTGGGTAAATGCGAGGAAGATGCAGAAGTTGCATGCAAAATTGTTTGGACTGATGAGGCCAGTTTTAAGTTAAATGGCTCGATTAACCGACACAGTTGCACCTACAGGGCTCCTGAAAATCCGCATGTTACTATGGAACACAATTTGAACTTACCAGGTGTTACAGTGTGGTGTGGGATATGATCATTGGGTATCATAGGGCCATTCTTTTTTGACCAAACTGTCACTGGATATGCTTACCTGGACATGTTACAGGAATCCGTCATTGCACGTGTCGAAGAGTTGTTTGATGACGAAGAGGTTTACTTTCAGCAAGGTGAAGTACTTCCCCATAACGATCGTGATGTAAGGACCTATCTTGATGCAACTTTTCCAAACAGATGTATTGGGCGAAGAGGTAGTGTTTAATTCCTTGTGCGTTCACCACACCTCAATCCAATGGACTTCTTTTTATGGAGATATCTTAAAGATAAGGTTTACCCCTCAAAACCAGTAACAGTCGATGAGCTGAGAGACGAAATTGAAGGACAATGTCTCACAGTTCCAAATAAAATGATTCAGAATGTTTTTGAATCCATTGGTCCGCAGTATCAGCTGTGTTTGGAGAACGGTGGTCGTCAGTTTGAACAGTTATAGAAATGCATTTATTCATTTTGCGTTTAACTTTTAATCATTGTCAATAAACAATGTATTTATTGTCATTTAAAGAGAGCATTTCTTGACCATGTATTTGTAAATTTGAACCATTAATCATGTTTCTAAGTCAATAAACACTGAATTAATTGTCATTCAAAGTGTGAGTACATTTTCGGGGAAACAGTCTGTATAGATATGGAGATGTCTGTAGAGTGTATCGTATCCTATCTAAGACGTACGGAGAGAGACAAAATTTATCTGCGAGCCCTCCTTAAGTACATAAGCATTGCTAAGATGCGAAGTTATGTTCAACAAATGTCAAGGAGCTGGCTATGTGCCGAGTCCATCATTTGTAAGGACTTGGCAGATAGCCGCCCCATCACCTTCCTTTAGTCGAGAAGGATAGACAATTTTCTTTGAATGCCTTCTGACCTATGACGAGTGATTACGGCGGAAAAAGTTATATAATGACAAGATTGACCTGACTGAGGAGAAATTCTTTCTCATTGACCAATCTTCCATCAGTTTCTTCAGTTTTTCTTGGAGAGGAAAGTGACGGTGGAGAGGAAGGCAACTCTCACCAGCCAACTTGTTGACAAGTGTATAAAATTGGTGGGTATGGCCCGAGTGAATGTTTCCTGATCTATTCTCTGTCTGTAGGTCAGAGAACAAAGCTATAACATGAAATTTACCTTTGAAATTAAAAGACATTCAAAATATGTAGATTTCGCCGAATAGGCCCAAAGGGCTCTTCACACTATCGAAACGTTTCATCTGCCTCTATACCGTTTGGTTATTTTTCGTGCATGTCTTTTTCTCATTATCATCGC
This sequence comes from Octopus bimaculoides, assembly GCF_001194135.2. Classification (NCBI taxonomy): domain Eukaryota; kingdom Metazoa; phylum Mollusca; class Cephalopoda; order Octopoda; family Octopodidae; genus Octopus; species Octopus bimaculoides. The sequence continues at coordinate 37,267,791 of NC_068991.1, read as the reverse complement.
CATGTAAATCTTCGACGTTTTAGCAATTGTAATTTCCTCTTCATCCGGTGTGCTTGTGGTAGTTAAAAAAAAAAAAACACGGATTGACAGAATCGCTGGTGAGTTTTTTCTGAGCTTTTGTTCTGGGTTCAAATTCTGCCAAGGTCAACTTTGTCTTTCATCCTTTTGGGGTCGATAAAGTAAATGTAATGAAATCCTGCAGTTGATGTAATGGGCTTTTCCCTTCGCCCAAACTGTTGGTCATGTGCATAAATTAGAAACCATTATGGAGCAAGCAGAACCGCTAGCAGACTTCACGTTATGTCGTCCGTCTTCAAGATCTGGGTTCAAATTCCGCCGAGGTCGTCTTTGCCTTTTATCCTTCCAGGGGCAATAAAATAAGTATCAGTTGAGTACTGGGATTGAAGTAATCGATTTATCGCTTCCCCGAAATTGCTGGCCTTGTGCCAAAATTCGAAACCATTATTATTATTATTCGGCATTTCATAGCTACAGGCAAATTTCTACTGCATCACCTGCTATGTCACCGTGTTGCTGAGGTGTGTGTGCAGCATTCCGTGTTCTTTTGTGCAAACTCTTCACGGTATTGTGTTGCATCCGTTTCTTTTGTTATGGGGTTTAGTTACAATCTTTTGTTGTATTAGTGTTTGTATAGCATGTTGTATGTGTAATGCGGGTTGTGTTCTACTATTGAGCATCTGACCTCTAGGGTGCATCTTGAGGAGGTTGCTTATTTTATTGGATATTTACTGTATAGAGTGTGTCTAGTGCTTGTGGATTGTTTTATTAGGGCTGCTCTATTGAATTGATAGTGCCTTGCGTAAGGTGCGGGCTGTTCCTTGAAACCATTATTATTATTATTATTATTATTATTATTATTATTATTATTATTATTATTATTCCCTTCGGGTCGATAAAATAGCGATCAGTTGAGCAAAGGGCCGATGCAATCAACTTGCCTCCTTTCTCGAATTTGCTGGCCTTGTTCCAAACTTTGAAACCAGTATCATTATTATTATCATCATCAATCATCATCATCATCATCATCATCATCATCATCATCATCATCATCATCATCATCATCATCATCATCATCATCACCATTAATTATTAATGCCGCGAGCTGGCAGAATCGTTAGCACACAGGGCAAAATCATTAGCGGCATTTCGTCCGACTTTACATTCTGAGTTGAAATTCCACTGCAATCGACTTTACCTCTCGACCTTTCGGGGTCGATAAAATAAGTATCAGCTGAACACTACCACTCCTCCAAAATTTCAGGCCTTGTGTCTACAGTACTATAGTAGGAAGTATTATTATTATGTTATACTTTAATTTTGCTCTAATTTATAAGAATTGCACCCAAGTTTCCATCAGAAACTTCAAAGGACAAGGTTTTGCATCTGAAGATGCTAACACGTAAGATGCCATGCAGTTGAAAAAACTGAAGTCTGTGGGAGAGTAAAACACTGAGTGAGCAGGGGCTACATTTACATGCAGAGGAATTTACGTAGAATATGTGAGGTATCCATAAGTATGATCTTTTGTAATTCTCTTATTTAAGAGGCAGCCAGGGATTTAGTTTACATACATCTTTGCTCCTCTTAATGTCATTCTTATTGCCTTATTATTATTATTATTATTATTATTATTATTATTATTATTATTATTATATTCAGTAGTTTTATTTTTATAACGTGCTTTCACTTCACTACCGAGCGCAGCTCTGTGCGCCTTGGGTATGTGCTGTGGTTTGCTGTGATGCTCGTATGGTTACTGTATTGAAAGTGTTTTGCGTAGGATGTGTGCTGTACCCAGTAGTGCAATTTTCTGTATGTTATATATATTTGTAAGTCCTGGTGTTTTTGTTATGTATTTGTCTGAATATTTTTTTTTATTATACCTAAGGCATCTACTATGATAGGAATTGTTTCTGTTTTTAGATTCCACATTCGAGTTACTTCTATTTCCAGGTCTTTGTATTTTGAAAGTTTTTCCATTTCTTTTAGGGAAACGTTGTCATCTG
>NC_068991.1:37264650-37265125 GCF_001194135.2 Octopus bimaculoides | reverse complement strand
TCATTATTTTTCTTGTTTTCCTGTCTATCAAATGCCGAATAATAATAATAATGGTTTCGAATTTTGGCACAAGGCCAGCAATTTAGTGTCCAGTTAAGGATATTGTAGCTGTAACTTATAATTGGGACAGCTAAAGTGTTAATACCTATTATCTTGTTTTTAGCATTGAGCTCTGTTTTTAGTATTGATCTAACTCGTCTATAGTACTCTTTCTTTATTTTTTCTTTCATTTGTGTATGTTGTACCCTATCTAGTTCATTGACTCCTAAATATTTGTATGGCTGGTTTTCGTCTAGTTCTCTTATTTCATTGGCTTTATCTAGTCTGATGTTGCTACTTTTAACTAATATTCCTCTTTTCAGGGTTGCTTTGGCACATTTTCTAATCCGAATTTCATATCTATTTCCTTGGTAAAGCCATGTAGTAGTGTTTCCAGCTATTTGTCATTTCTGGCGTATAATTTTAGGTCATCCAT
>NC_068991.1:37262688-37263926 GCF_001194135.2 Octopus bimaculoides | reverse complement strand
GATAAGAGTACACCAGGCACATGCATCACAACCATATGTGCGCGACATGGTGATCTCATATCAAGATAAACAGCGCATGACCTCGCAGGTGGGGCCCAGTTAGAATTTTCTTCAGGTCGAGTAGCCCATCCCGCTCAAAAGGTCCCTGAATAAGGTTTGTTTAAAGATGTTAAGCAAAACACCCGTGTTTCCAAAGGTGAATTATTCAAGCCCTAAAGAATTCCTCTCAACACATGGCTATGATGCTCCTCCACTGCTTCTGCTCATGATCAGAGATGCACATATCGTCAGCCACCAAGGGATGTTCTCAACTGTTTAAGGTCAAACAACTCACAAGCAAATCTGTGGTATTAAGCAGAATATTAGAAGAAGACGACGACGACGACGACGACGACAACGACGACGACGACGACGACGACGACTTGCTAATAGTAATAATGATGAAGATGGTGAAAGCGTTGGTACTGTGATGAAGTAAAGTTATTGAAAACTTAGTACATCGACATTTACACAAAAACAGCATTCAGCAGCGAAGTCAAAACCATATTCAGGCCCATTCTTTGTCAGTCTGTCGTCTGCCTGTTTGCCTGCCTGTCTGCCTGTTTGTATGGGTTTCAGTATGTATATATTGTTTGTATGTGTACATTGTTTGTCCTGGTGTATATTTTTTTACACGTATGCATTTGTATATGTGTGTTTGTGACTACATGTGTGTGTGTGTATTTATGTCTTTGTATTTGTGTATGTTAGTGTATGTAAGTTTGTATCTAGATGTATTTATGCATGTGCGTGTGTGTGTTGTGTGTTGTGTGTGTGTGTGTGTGTGTTGTAGTAGTAGTAGTAGTTGTAGTAGTAGTAGTAGTTTTTAGCGGCAAACAACAATTATATATCATGAATATTTTTGTTGTTTTTGTTGTAGTTGTAGTTGTCGTCGTCATCATTGTTGTTATTGATGTTGTTGTTGTTGTTGTTGTTACTGTTGCTGTTGTTGTTGTTGTTGCTGTTGTTCTTGTTGTTGACGTTGCAGAATGACATGGGAAAACCTACCAATGTTTTAAAGAATTACAGTTTGGTATTTCGCCCGAAGATAAAACTACATGGCCAGGTTCAGCTCACTTGTCTTTTGCTTTGTTTGTTGCTGTTGTTGTTGTTTATCAGAGATGGGGATGGGGTTGAACTGTGACACTGAATTGTGTGTGTGTGTGTGTGTGTGTGTGTGTGTGTGTGTGTGTGTGTGT
>NC_068991.1:37262123-37262678 GCF_001194135.2 Octopus bimaculoides | reverse complement strand
GTGTGTGTGTGTGTGCGTGTGTGTGTGTCTGTGTGTGTGCGTCTGTGTGTGTATGTGTATGTTTGGTGGGATGTGTCTGTGCGTGTGCGAGTAAGTGAGTGATTAAGTAGGTGCTTATGTGAATAACTACGTTGTCTGTATAAGCGAAGGTGTGAATGAATGAATGAGTGAAAGTAAGAGTGTAAGTAATTGGATGTGTTAATGGGGAAAAGTAGGAGTAAATTAGTGAATGAGTGAGTGAGTCAGTCAGTGAGTGAGTGAATGTGTGAGTGAGTGAATGAGTGAGTGAATGAGTGAGTGAATGAGTGAGTGAATGAGTGAGTGAATGGGTGAGTGAGTGAGTGAGTGAGTGACTGAGTGAATGGGTGCAAAAAGTGAGTGAATGGGTGAGTGAGTGAGTGAGTGAGTGAGTAAGTGAATGAGTGAGTGAGTGAGTGAGTGAATGTGTGAGTGAGTGAATGGGTGAGTGAGTGAGTGAGTGAGTAAGTGAGTGAGTGAGTGAATGAGTTAGTGAACGAGTGAGTGAGAGAGTGAGTGAGTAAATTAATGAAGGAA
>NC_068991.1:37259408-37262113 GCF_001194135.2 Octopus bimaculoides | reverse complement strand
GTGAGTGAGTGAGTGAGTGAGTGAGTAAGTGAATGAGTGAGTGAGTGAGTGAGTGAATGTGTGAGTGAGTGAATGGGTGAGTGAGTGAGTGAGTGAGTAAGTGAGTGAGTGAGTGAATGAGTTAGTGAACGAGTGAGTGAGAGAGTGAGTGAGTAAATTAATGAAGGAACCAGTAAGTGAATGAGTGAGTGAGTGAGTGAGTGAGTGAGTGAGTGAGTGAGTGAGTGAGTGAGTGAATGAGTGAGTGAATGTGTGAGTGAGTGAATGTGTGAGTGAGTGAATGGGTGAGTGAGTGAGTGAGTGAGTGAGTGAGTGAGTGAGTGAGTGAGTGAGTGAATGGGTGAGTGAGTGAATGAGTGAGTGAATGAGTGAGTGAATGAGTGAGTGAGTGAGTGAATGAGTGACTGAGTGAATGGGTGCAAAGAGTGAGTGAATGGGTGAGTGAGTGAGTGAGTGAGTGAGTGAGTGAGTGAGTGAGTAAGTGAATGAGTGAGTGAGTTAGTGAGTGAATGTGTAAGTGAGTGAATGGGTGAGTGAGTGAGTGAGTGAGTGAGTAAGTGAGTGAGTGAGTGAATGAGTTAGTGAACGAGTGAGTGAGAGAGTGAGTGAGTAAATTAATGAAGGAATTAGTAAGTGAATGAGTGAGTGAATGAATGATTGATTGAGTGAGTGAGTGAGTGAGTGAGTGAGTGAGTGAGTGAGTGAGTGAGTGAGTGAGTGAGTGAGTGAGTAAGTGAGTGAGTGAGTGAGTGAGTGAGTGAGTGAGTGAGTGAATAAGTGAGTAGTGAGTGAGCTAGATCAGGCGATGGCCTGATCTAAGCTAAACTAGGTGTCATTCTCATGGTATGAAACATAAGTCGTTCGTTGCAAATGAAAAATGACACTATGAAAAATATTAATAAATCTCAAAAGCATTGAGTCTTTTATTTTGTAGAGCCTATCTACAAATTCATAGTGCACTAACAACACGCGCGCACACACGCATATATGCGTGTGTACTATGTGCGCACAAACATGCACATATACACAAACGTGAGCAAGTATTACACAACCTGTTGTGATCAAAATCGTTTTCGTTGCGGCCGTCGAGGTATCACGTGAGTCTGCAACAATGAATCATCATCATTTTAGTGCATTCTCCGTTGTTGCAGCACTTTAAGAAGTACAGTCCATCAAAAGATCCACATATAGAAAAGAACGTGCTCATTGATTTCTGTAGGTAATTAAAATGAAATTTTGAACGATCATTTACACTCGTAAAAAACAGAAATGCAGAGACAGACATGCATACATATATACATGCAAATGTATGCATGTATGTCATTATTCAGTTTTATTTCTATATTTCTTGCCAACAGAAAAAGAGCCGGTTTCTAACCTAGATCCAAGACTACTTCATTCAAATTTCAACAATATCAACAGGGTATCTTTTATGTATGTATGTATGTATGTATGTATGTATTTATGTATGTATATATTTATGCGTATATATAAATGCAGATTTGAATGTTTTGTTTTATGCATGTATTTTCATGCATATAGTTGCATGTCTAGATATATTCATATATACTCAAATGATAAACTTCTGGAAAGTTTCACAGATTTTTACAGTTCCAGTGATGGCTTGGATCTGTAGTCTTTGAATCAGCTTTCTTCTTCCTGGTCTTGAGAAGCCTAATTTCTCAAGATTGGTATTTAGGCAGTATGTTACATATCCCAGTGTTCCAATAATTTCAGATATAAACCTCAACTTGTAGTCTGGATAGAGTAACTGTAAATGTCTCAATAATTCAACGTAGTTATTTTCTTTTCTGTATGTATGTATGTATGTATGTATGTATGTATGTATGTATGTATGTGTTACTCTTGTCTTTTGGTTATATGCATGTCAGTTTTAGAGAATTTCTGATTCCTGAGATTATCTACTCTACTCATTTAGAATGGTTAGCAATTGCCAACAAGCAGTTGGTTTACCCATTCTAGAACCAGAGATTATGTCAATTTAGCTTATATATTATTCAATATACTTTTATCTGTGCTTATTGTTGAAGTTCATACCACTGGCCACATTGGGTTATTTCTCTTTATGCAAATAATTTAGGACCAAAGTGCATTCTACCTCTTTTTGTACATATCCAAATGTCTGGTCTGCAGAAGATAAAATAGGACAATCGCTGTGCTTATGACGCCGATTGAAGCAGAAACATGCTCCAACAGTTGTCTCTTTGTCTTCAGATAATTATATTATTCTTTCTCTTCTTAATGTCATGTCAAGCTTGGAAAATTCTTGATTCTTGGTTCTCCCTTTCTTATTTGATCGCACTCACAATCAGTAATCGATTGGCCAACTTTCTCCGGGGGGTAAGATAATTTCAGTGAATCAACTATTTGCCATGTGCATTATTTGATATCCTTTTACCTAACTTTGTTGTTGAATTACATGTCAGTGACCACTCTGTGTTATTTGTTTGAGCTCATCATCGTTTTATGTGTGTGTGTGTGTGTGTGTGTGTGTGTGTGTGTGTGTATGCATGTATCTCTTTACTTGTTTCAGTCGTTAGACTGCGACCTTGACTTGTATTCTTCAAGCCTGGTACTTACTCGATCGATCGCTTTGGTCGGCCCAAGGCTATAATTGCCCATGGTGCTACACTCTGGTACTGAACTCGGAACTATGTAGTTGAGAAGCAAAATTCTAACCACAC
>NC_068991.1:37257763-37258938 GCF_001194135.2 Octopus bimaculoides | reverse complement strand
TTTATTATTAATATCTAGTTCCATAGCCGTTATTTTCAATTACGGCCTTACAACTGCGGGACTTGGTGTTCGACAAATGAGCACAAAAATCACTTGGAATGTTCTGCCATATTTCTTCAATAAAATTATAAAATTGGGACAAATTTGTTGGGTTTTTTTAGCATGAACTCTTTTAGAAACATAATTTTATAAATTTTCTATCGGATACAAACCCGGGTTCTGCCGAGGCCACTCAATAACGACCATATTATTGCGCTCAAAATATTGCAAAACTTTCCTAGCCTTATGAACGAGGCAATTGTTCTGCTGGAAAATAGATCCCGGTGGCATTTGATTATTTAAATATAGCAGCACATTTTCATTTACTAATTGCAGATAGCCTACATTGTTCAGTCTGCCATCAACCTTAACAATTGAACCAACACCTAAGCTGCTGAACGCGGCCCACACCATTACCTCCCCAACACAGTATATAATCGAATAAAATACAAATAGAACGGCCTATCAAAAATGGCTAAAAATTCAAACACTACCAAAATATTTAATAGACAAATACAAAATAAATAAAGGTAAAAATAAAATAAAATGAAATAAATATCCACCGACTAAAAAGTTTTATCAGATGATTAAAATATTTTTTAAAAATTAAAGAATTTGATTTTAAATATTGGAAAAAAATATTTGAAAAAAGTCTTTTACTTCCCTCATACAAGTACGTCCATAATTCATAAGTAAATAGACTTCCACACGTCAAATTCACATGCATATTGAAAAAATTCTTTTACTCCCTCCACACAAGTAAGTCCAAAAGGTCATAATAAGCAGACTTCACAGGTCAAATTGAATTTGGTAGTTTTTGAATTTTTAGCCGTTTATATTTCACACTTTTGATAGGCCGTTCTATTTGTATTTTATTCGATTATATACTTTTACCTTCTGTGATTTTACGTATGTGTATTATTATGTGTTTGGAAACCATGGGGAATTTTATATATGATTAAATGTTTGAGGAGTGGTGTTGTATGTAAAGTCGTTGACCCAAATTTAATGTTTGTTCTATAACAAATGCTGCTTTCTTTATCTTTGTCTGATTTATATTTGAGCACTTCTTTTGCAGTCCTATAAACCCTTTTGTTTCTATTAGAAGAGACAAATATTATTTCTTGTTGTATATA
>NC_068991.1:37245239-37251363 GCF_001194135.2 Octopus bimaculoides | reverse complement strand
ATATAATATAATATAATATAATATAATATAATATAATATAATATAATATAAGCCCACGCACATGCATATGTACATATGTACATGACTGTTCGCTAGAATGTATGTACGTAGATAAATGCATGTTCGATCGCCGCACGAATAAACGTAAAGGAATACACACTTTAACATCGATAGGCAAGTACACTCTAATACACAAGTACGAAAAGTATGCACACAGACGCACAAACATACATGCACACGTGCACACACACACACACACACACATACACACAAATTCACATACACCCTCACATATACACAGATACACGCACAAGTAGAAAACGGAGGAACGTGCACACACACAAGTACCCATTTAAATACAAACTTGATAATTATTTGAAAACATTAATAGAGATAGGTTTTCTTCTATTTCTCTCCCCCACCAACTCAAGTTGTTTCTCTTTATTCATCCAATATTTGTGCGTTTAAGCATGCATCACAAATATACATGTATACATACACATAACACACACACACACACACACACACACACACACACACGTTGACACACACACACGTTCACACATACAAATGTACATACATACACAGACATATACGCATATATATATGTATGAGTATGTGTGTGTAAATATGTATGTATGTATGTATGTATGTATGTATGATTATTTACTGATGTATGTATAACAAGCACACAGTCACTGTGACACATATTTATAGCCATAATTATTTTATACTTTTGTGTTTTTACAATAACCTAACTCTGTCTTTACTAGTTTTCTCTCTTCCTTATATTTGCATTTCTCTTTGTTTCTCTATCTAGCTAACCCTCTCTCTCTCTCTCTTTCACTTTCTGTCTCTGTGTCTCTCTTTGTCTCTCCCCCACGCCCACTGAAACACTTTTATCAACACTTTATTCCACATCCACGTTTTCTATATTTCTAAAACTTCTTTCTTTCTGTCTGACTTTCTTCCTTCTCTCTCTCACTCTTTCACTTTTCATCTTCCTCTTTTTATCGTCTTTTAGGAACCTTCTTTTACTTGCAGTTCTCGCACCAGTGCGCAGCACGTGTTCATAAACGAGATTTGATGACCGGAGGCGAGAAACCTTGTCTGACAAGAGATGGCAATTTCTTGACTAAATGATAAAGAAACGGTGTCCATATATCTTTGACTAACATGGCTTCTTCAATTCGTAGATTATCTAAGAAAATGGCTGGTTGGTTTGTTCGTTAGCTTCGCTGAATGACTGGCTGGTTGGGTGGTTGGCTGGCTGCCCGGCTGGCTGGCTGGCGTTTGACTCGTTGGCTGGTTGACTGGCTGGCTGGTTGGCTGATTGGCTGGTTGGAAGGTGTTTTTATTTATTTATTTACATATTTTTTCACCATCTGACTCAGTCAGTCAGTCAGACTGACCGGTTGTCCGATTGGCCGATTGGTTGGTTGATTGTTGATTTTGTTCAATCCCAGTCGTAACCATTCCATCTTTTTCGTTTTTTTTTTTCTTTTTTCTTTTTTTCTTTCTTTTTTCTTTTTTTTTCAGTTCAGACATATCTAGAATTACATTTTGCAATGTATCCTTTTTAAGATTGTAGTTTGTAATTTGAGGAATATCTACTTGCTATTTCTAACATGTTGGACGACTACATAAATGTTCTCTCGGTTGGTATGGCTGAAATTTAACACTCCTGTTTTATTCAGTGCAATATCAGGTATGTTAAAACATGGTGTACTGGATATTATAAGTTAGATCGATTCATATAGCCTAACACTTTCCAGCTCCCTGAGGAATTCAAGCTCTTAGAATATTGTTTCAGTATATTCAGGACGACTACAGACGTCAGCAAAATATTTGAGTATGATCGGCACAAATTTCGCCTATTCAAACTGCTCGCCTATGGGTTTCATTTGACTCTTGTTTCTTGTGGAAACGTTTTATATCAGATAATATCGTCACAAAATGTAGGTTTGAGGCTCTCTTTGACACATATTTCATCAACTTGGTGTACAACAATACTTTCTTGTACACTACTGACCTACATGCTGTTACTACTAATAAAACTCATTTCTACATAGATAACACCACCGTCTTACTCCGCACATAAAATCCGAATTTCGAGAGAGTTGCTATTCAAATGAGAAAGGATTATGATTAGTGTGAGACTTTACAGGTGAGACATTGTAGCGTTGACGAGAACAGTAAAAATTGGCGAGACAGGTTCATCTATGGGGGGGGGGGGTATCGTATGTAACTAGTTTGTATATATATCAACAGAGAGCGTTGTATTAGTTTTCTTTTCCCTATATACTGTGGTTCCAGCTTTATCTCATCTTTGGTCATAAAAAAATCAGGCATATACTTCCAAATCCCTTGTCCCAATCAATAGAATATACATATCCTATCACATATCAACGTGGGTTTCTTTTTATTCTTCTTTGAAGGGTACATATTAACGCCCAGCGATTTATTCTAACGCAAGAATATTTCTTGCTCACCCTTTTATTTTTAAATTCCTCAGGTAACACTGTTTCCTTGTTCTTTTCTTTGCCTTGAACTAACCGAGGTCTAGTATTTCTTGGTCTGCAAAGCTAGCAAACAATAAGATATCGTTGTTGTTGGTCCTGATACTTTGTTATTGTCATTGTCTTTTAAGTTTCTTGTTACTTTTTCCTTGAGACCTTTTTCCTTGTAACTGTTTCTGTTTACAATTGTTACTTTTTTAATTTTTTTGAATTGAAAAATAATGTAGCTGCTACTACTTTTATGCTTATCTCCTCCGCCTGCTACAACATAGGTGGCTATATTGACCAATAAACAAAGTAAAATGGATGTTTTCAAAAACACATGTACTCAGTGGAGTGGGTTTCAGTATTACGAACCCCTAACTGGGGGTAAAAGAACCAAATAAACTTATTTTTGTCATCAATTAGTCTTGGAAGAAAATATCGTCTTAGTGAAGTGTTGTTAAACGTGACCGTTTTCTGCAAACAAACAAACAACAATATTAACAGCAACGATAATAATGATGATTTCATGATAATCTCTTACATAGACACAAGGTCAGAATTTGGGGGTTATGGATTAAATCAATCTCTGTACTTGGTAGCTACTTTATCTCATCGATTAACTGGCACTCTGTTGATTACGACGACGAGGATTCCAACTGATCCGAGCAAGGGAACAAACTGCTTGTGAAATTAACGTGCAAGTGGTTGATTACTTCACAGATACGTGTAAGAGAAGCATAAATGTGTGTAAGCGCGCGCGTGTGTGTGCGCGTGTGTGTGTACGTTGTGTGTCTTTGAGTCTGTTTGTCCCGCAACACCACTTAACAACCGGTGTTGGAGTGTGTACGTCCCTGTAACTTAATGGTTCGGTACATGAGACGGATGGAATAAGTTAAAAGGGTTAAAGGAAAACAATATTATGAACGATTCTTTCGACTAAATCCTCAAAGGCAGTACCCCAGAATGGCCGCAGTCTAGTGACTGAAACAAGTAAAAGATAAATGATACAATATATATGTGTGTGTGTGTGTGTGTGTGTGTGTGTGTGTGTGTGTGTGTGTGTATAGTTGAAATTTACAGAAAAACAAAAGACGAAGGCAGGTGTCTGAACAGCAAGCAGGTGTATTAGTTTGACGCTCGGGAAAGTAAGAAAGTCTTTTACGTTTCGCACCCACGCTCTTCAACAGAAAGGAATGAGAGAAAATAAACAGAGAGAGAAAAAAAAAAAACTTGTGGATTTAGTGACTGGTTGGAAAAAACAGGTTTGACAGGAGAGGTAGAAAGAAGGGGAAATAAAATATTGGGGATGCCAAAACGAAGATGCGCGTGCGTGTATGTGTATGTGAGAATGTGTAAGCGTGTGTGTCTGTGGATAAGGGCTAGTGACTTTGACGTGTGGGTGTTCGTGCGAGTAAGTGTGAGGGTCTGTAAAGTGCGGATGTGTGGATGATGGTGTGTGGGTGTGCGGATGGTGGTGTGTGGTGTGGGTGCTGGGAAGTGATCAGTGCTAGTTTGTGTGGAGTGGTGTGGGGTGGTGTGATGTGGTGTGGTGGTGTGCGGTGTGGGCAAAAATTATCCGCACTTTCGCCATAACATACCTTTATTATTGTCACACTGCCTTTTGCGCATGCGTGCTTATAGTTTGTACTATTGTACACGTGATCGAAGCCTGATCGCGCCATCTTTCTTTCTGGCTTTACAGTGTAAGCATAGCCGCTCCACTAGCAATGTGAACTAAAGAAGAACAAAGAGTCAAAGAGTTCAACTTTGAGCAGAATAGTCATAAGAGATGAAACGTGGATCCATCATTATGAGGCAGAATGCAAAAGACAGAAAATACAGTGGAAACATCCTGGCTCGCCAGTGGCGAAGAAATTCAATGTTCAGTCTTTCTCGGGAAGAGCCTGTCCTGGAAAACTACCTGGAAAATAGGTGTACGATAAACAGTGCAAGATACAGTGCTTTGCTGGCCAATAAACTGAACCCAGCAATTCGTACCAAGCGCCGAAGCCTATTGTCGAAGTAAGTTTTGCTGTTGTATGACAATACACGCCTACACACGGCCGCCCAGACTATTAAAACCATTAACCAATGGGTTTTGAGGTGCTGAAACACCCTGCCGACAGCCCGGATCTCGGCCCTTCCAACTATTATATCTTTGGACTGTTTTAAGATGGCTTACGTGGTCCTACGGATGAAGATGTGAAGGAAGCGGTGCCTAAATGGTTGCACGACCAACCAAAACCGTCTCTTTAAAGGAAATACGCAAGGTTGTGGACCGCTAGACAAAGGCCATTGAAAAGGAATGAGACTATGTATAGAAAAATGACGAACTTGTTTATCCCCTGCTTTTGTGTAAATACATTGAAAAAACATGAGTGCGTATTTTTCCAGTATTGCTTCTGGTGAAATAGTGAGTTGGACGTTGCCGCTCTTCTCTGTGCCTCCTGCTGTGATGTGGGTTCATCCGGAATTGCAGATAAAAAGCTTTCTAGACGTTTTTTGAAGACTTCTATATCTACACTTTGCAGATCCATAATGTTCTGTGGTAGGACATTAAAAAGTTGTGGTCCCTTGAATCCCAAGCGATTACAATATTGGGTTCGTATCCTCGAGGGAGAAGATGGAACTTTTGATACTGAGCAGTGCCAACCAGTCCAGGGATTGTTGTAGATTTCAGTTCCGAAATTTGGAGCCAGCTCCTCCATTATTTTCCACATGTATAGCACAGTATATCTCTCATGTCTCCTCTCCAGAGAGTCGAGACCCAATTCCCCCAATCTCTCCCAATAGCCCATGTGTTTTACTGAGTCTATCTTCTTTGTGAAGTGGTGTTGATCACTTCTAGATCTGCAATTAGTTTTACACCTTGTGGGGACCACATTTGGGAGCAGTAGTCCAGACGACTGCGGACAAAGTTTCTCCAAAGCAGAGGCGTTGTGTTTTTGTTCCTGATCCAAAAGGATCTAAGGATCCAATCTGCCACCCACCTGCATACTGTTGCCATCTGAGCAATGTGCACATGGAAAGTTGCGTCGTTGCTCATGTGGATTCCCAGGTCATGCACCGACTCTAACTCTGGAATTACATTGCCTGCTGGTCCCATGTACTTCAGCTATAGTTTTGTTGTGGGCTGATAGCGGAGTGCTTGAAATTTTGCGCTATTGAACTGCATATTATTCTCATCAGCCTATTTATATATTGCGTTCAGGTCATTCTGCAGTCTTAGGATGTTAGTAGAATCCTTGACTGCCTGCGATACTTTTGTATCATTGGCGTACCTGGTGAGTGTAGGTGACTCCATGGTTGAGGGCATATCCGAGAGAGCAACCACAAATAGTAGTGAACCCAGCATGTTCCCTGCAGGACTCCACAGAGGACTGATGTCACTTCAGAGAGAGCACCATTTGCTGTGACAGCCTGACTTCTGCCCCTTAGGAAATCATGCAGCTACTCTCCCAGTCTACCTGCGATACCGGGGTCACGCAATTTGTGACATATATATATATATATATATATATATAAAGTAGTTGTATACTGCCAACTTAACGTGACAGTCCCATTAAGGGAATATACTACTGCTATTTAGCCCTAGAAAGCTGGACCGCTTCCTGTCGCCC
>NC_068991.1:37237834-37242978 GCF_001194135.2 Octopus bimaculoides | reverse complement strand
TATATATATATATATATATATATATATATATATATGCTTGTATGTATACATATATACACATGAATGTGTGCGTGTGCGTGTGTGTGTGTGTGTGTGTGTGTAATACGCAGGCTTGTATGTATGTATGCATAGCTGAACTTGCACGAGTTTGTTTATCTCTTTACAAAAATGTTAACAGTGAAACTATTTGGGATAAATTTTATCTCGAATATTAACTGACAACAAAAACCGTATTAAAAATTGTTTCGCGAGAAAGGCTGTTTATATTGATTGCTTAGTCGCCTCGTTTTCTTGATTCTGGAAATGTATACACATATGAAATAGTTATTTACCGATGACACCCCATTCTGAATTATTTTCAAAAATGATTAGAGGGAAATTAAATAAACCTTAATGTTTCTCCTTTTGCACACGTTGCTATAAAATATTATAAAATTAATAAAATAAACTCTCACTGCGTAGCATCTTGGACGAGTGTCTCCTGCTGTAGCTCTGGGTCGACCAAAGCTTTGTGAATAGATTTGGCAGTCGGAAGCTAAAAGAATCCCGTTGTGTATATATGTGTGTGTATGTGTGTGTGTGTGTGGGGGGGGGTCCCACCACCGCTTGACAACTGGTACTGGTTGTTTACGTAAACGTAACCTAACGGTTCAGCAAAAGAGAACCAATAGAATCAGTACTAGGCTTAAAACAGAAGTACTGGGGTCGATTCATTAGACTAAGAAATTGTTCCAAGGCGGTGCCGCAGCATGGCTGCGGCTTAATGACTGGAACAAGTAAAAGATAAAAGATACGATTCTCTGCATCCCGTATTCTTTTCACAGTCTATTTTTTTATTTCTTTTTTTCCATTTCCATATTTCAACATTTCCTCAAACATCAGTTTTAATTAAAACAAAGAAACGTGAGTTAACTTGAATTTATACCGAACCAGTGGAAATCTGGCAAAATTAAACGGCTTTCTGCGCTAACATCATTCCTTGAGCATAATTTATAAGATTTATCTTTTCACAGGAAAAAAATGTCATAGCATACGTTCTGTCCTTTACTTATTTCAGTCGGTGGACTGCGGCCATGCTGGAGCACCGCTTTGGAGGATTCAGTCGAACAAATCGAGTCCAGTCCTTCTTTAAATGTCTTTTGCCGGACGGCTAAATTATAGGGATGTAAAGAAACCAACACTAGTTGTCAAGTGATGGGGAGTACACCCATACATAAATGGATACACACACACACATGTATATATGTATACACATACACATACATATGAACATTTATATTATATACATTTATACACACACACACACACACACACACACATACCTATATACGACAGGCTTCTTTCAGTTTCTATCTACCAGATTCACTCAAAAGATTTTGGTCAGCTCAGGGCTGTAGTAGAAGACACTTGACCAAGTGACATGCAGTGGGACTGAACTCAAGACCACGATTGAAAGTAAGCTTTTTAACCCCACGGCCAAGCCAATGCCTCTGATGTGTCAACGATAGCTACTTCAAAATCTTTCAGTGATATTTTATTTGCAAGTTAATGAGAGAATGAAGCGCGATGCGCTTGATCTTTGCAAGCATCGACTAGGCTTGTGTAATTGAAGCAGGTGATGCTTAAACTTGGTCAACGTTTAAAAAAGAAGTATGAACTGAGAGAACGTTCCAAGGATTGCAGTACTAGGTAGGAAAAACTGCTCCAAGTATTTTTTACATCGATATATAAGAGATGAGATGCGGTGATGATAGTTGACCAATGGTGGGTAAGACGTGAATCAGGCGTCCGTGGAGAGAGAATATAGCTAATTCAAAAGAACAGGAAGACATTGCATTTACTGTAGAAGACACCAAGAGAGAAAACTATGCGACTTTGAGCTTCTAGGGTATCGATGAATGAATCTGTTGAATAACCTATTAGAGAATGGTGTTCAAAACATCTATGTACAGCAACATCACTGTAAATACACGCGATTCGTATGCCAGAGTAGGTCATACTGCTTTAAAGGCTTATTTCACAAGCCGCCATAACTTTTCACAATATGATACTAACATTTTCATTTAACCTATACTAAATGAATCTTAAAATGTTAGCTTCTATTTCTTCATCGCACAATATTTTCTTGTTCATAACTGGGTTCCCATGTTTTTGAATATTTTAGATCATCTAACTCCAAACAATTGATGTTTTAACACACACACACAAACAAAAAATACTGGACAAATGAATATTTATAATTCTAGTGTTTGTGAGTACCTCTAATTCTGACTACACAGTGTGTGTGTGTTAATGTATATATGACGGGCTTCTTTCAGTTTCCGTCTACCAATGTCACTGACTATGTGGTTAGGAAGCAAATTTCTTCCGCACAGCTACACCTCTGTATGTGTGTGTGAGAGAGAGAGAGAGAGAAAGAGAGAGAGTGTGTGTGTGTATGTCTGTTTGTGAGTGTGTGTATTCTTACTTTTATATATATGTATGTGCGTTTTTGTTGCGATATTAACGTTATCGCTCACATACGTGTGATAAGTATACTAACTTAACTTCCACCAGCTGAGGTTTCCGGCAACAAGTGATAACATGTATAGACTTTAGAAAGAATAAAAGAAATGAACAGGGGTAGTGACCCTTATATTTTTCTTAAGAGCTTTTATAGCTTAAGCGACATGAATGGTCTGTAATTATAACCAAAAACTGAAACTATCGCTTCACAATATATACATTCTTGTCAACAAAATGTGCCATATTATATGCGTGTTTGTGTATACATATATATATATATATATATATATATATGTATATGTTACACGAGTATGCATGTGTGTGTGTGTGTATGCGTGTATGTGTGTGTGTGCGTGTGTGTTTGTACATCTGTGTATTGTGCGCTACTTTTCCGCATGTGTGTGTGTGTGTGTGTGTGTGTGTGTGCGTGTGTGTGTGTGTGTGAGCGCGCGCGTGTGTACACGTGGATCTTGTAATATATTTAAATAATTACACGCTCCTTTATCCTTTTCATTTTCTGGTAAATGGAGAAGACACCTCTGGTGTTGTGTTTCTATGGCTTCAACAATATTAGCAAAACACGTCTCTCTTCCCATAGCTTTCACCTTCTCCCACCATTTCTTTCCTATCTATCTATCTATCTATCTATCTATCTATACATATGTGTATGTGTGTGTGTGCTCCTCTCATAATTCTATTATTCTATTTTGCTTTTCTCTCACATTTTTTCACTCTCTCCCCTCCCCTTCTCTCCTTCTCTTTCTCTTCTTCCCTGTTAGGGAACGTGCATAATATTTAGATGGGTTCCCCCATCAGCAAACAGTTAACCCACTCAATAAAAAGTCTTGACTCTACTTAACCTCATTGATATGTTAGAGAAACAAAGCTTCCGGCAACAACTGGTCGCACGAATAAGTAAAACAGTTCGCCATATTGTATATGCAATATGGCCTTACACACACGCACATACACACACACGCACACATACATACATACATACATACATGCATGCATACATACATACATACATACATACATACATATATACATACATACATACATAAATAATACATATATACGTACACACATGGAAATTCATTCTACAATTATACTGACTCCTCTAACCTAAATCAGCAACTTGTTTATTTCTTGTTAAAATTAAAAGAAACACTATTTAGTTACGATTTAACTCTATTGAGATCGGATTACAAAATATATCTTACATCATGTGAAATTTCACTTTAACGATCGTGACTGATATTTGGTAACAACACCAACACAAGAAGTCCAGTTCTACGGCCTGCAAGTTATTAAAAACGTCGTACTGATACCCCTCACTTCACTTGGTCTTTACATATAAAATTGAAAAGATATATGAAAGGCCAGCTTGATATACCATATATTCGTTTGTTACTTTTCTTTTTTCTTCCTCTGCTTTCGCAGATTCCCATGACTCTGTCGTTATACAATTCCATTTTTATGAATTTGAATTGGGAGCTTGAATCATAGTGAATCTTTCATTAGCTGATTACACAACCATGAATGCCACCCTCATGGATGCCTTGCAGTTACTCTCTTGATAGAGCTTAGTGATCCTGACCATTGATCTTCAAGGATTCCTCCGCTCAGCTTCAATGTAAGAAGCACCGTTGGCTCAGTTGAGCACTTCTGCTTCCTCTTCACAATTCGCCATGTTGCAGTCCCATCACTTCACCGTATCCCTTGGCAGGGTAGCTGAACTGGTACCAAAGGTTGCTGAACAGGTGCAGCCTGTAACTATGCATGGCATACCCGAAGTTTGTTATAGCAGAAGCAAATCTTGTAGCAAAAAACGAAACCACCCAGTAAGCAGAAAACTACAGGCCCAAAGCTTGTACATAGTACAAGCTTTACACTAGCACTCAACCAACGCCTCCAGGATCATTGAGAGTCCAACAATATAGTGACTCATGAGAGGGCAGGGGATGGAAAGAGTTTGGAGATGTACTGAACAAATCTTGATGAACAATACTATGCTATCCAAAGTAAGAAATAACTACAGACATCTAACGCTATTATCCACTCAAGAGTCTCTGCTCTTGGCAAAATTACCTGCTACCTTAATCACTAACTTTGAAAGGCTTACAAAGACCTAACAAGACAAATGAGAGTGGAATGATCATTTCCGGTTATTTCAAAGGGAATACCCCCAAATCTTTCTGTACTTCAGATCATTTCAGCATTAAATCTGTTATCATTTCTTTTACAAAGTTTCAAATGCTACGTACTAGGTCCAACAATTGCTAGAAATACCAATGTAACCCATAATTTCTTTGTGGATGATCTGATGTTCCATATGTACATATAGGTATATATATATATATATATATATATATATATAAACTGTAATTTTTGTATAATTATGTATTGTTAATATAACAATACATAAAGACGGGCCAGAGTTGAAGTGCTCAGCATGAGCTAGAATTCATCTTATAGTAAAAATGGATACATAAGGGTGGAAAATCACAGGAACAATACCATATGTCCAACGCAAGATACAATATGTGTGTTCAATTCCTTCAAGAATCAATAAATGAATTTATAGTATTCAGTCTCTAAAGTGTCTAAAAGGTACGGTAAAAAGACAAGCAAATACA
>NC_068991.1:37234995-37237042 GCF_001194135.2 Octopus bimaculoides | reverse complement strand
TATACATGTGTGTGTGCGTGTCTGTGTTTGTCACCCACCGTCGCTTGACAACCGA
This sequence comes from Octopus bimaculoides, assembly GCF_001194135.2. NCBI lineage: Eukaryota > Metazoa > Mollusca > Cephalopoda > Octopoda > Octopodidae > Octopus > Octopus bimaculoides. The sequence goes on along the minus strand of NC_068991.1, from coordinate 37,236,987 downwards.
TGTTGGTGTGTTTAGGTCCACGTAACTTAGCGGTTTGGCAAAGGGATTGATAGAATAAGTACTAGGCTTACTAAGACTAAGTCCTGGAAACGATTTGTTCGGCTAAAGGCGGTGTTCCAGTATGGCCGCAGTCAAATTACTGAAACAAGTAAAAGAAAAGAATATGTGCACGTGTGTATGAATATACATAATTATATTCGTGTGTGTGTGTGTGTGTGTGTGTATGTAATTATATAAATGTATGCAGAAATTGTTCTTTGAGTAGCACTTTATTTATTATTAGCTAAAGACTAATTACATTACTTAGACTATGTAAGATGATTTTTTCCACTGTCTATAAGTTCTATTAAAAGAACACTAAGACTAAAACCAAATCGTGGTGAAAGAGCTTGAGATTATAATGAGCGAATTGGTAAACGCAAGAAAAGTTTTTAACTTAGTTAAGAATATTTTTAAGTATAGTGAATTAAAATCAACAGGAAATTATGTAACCTGAAAGAAAAATAGCCTATATGCACAAACTGAATCTTAAGAAAGTTATTTCTAGTGATCACATAGGAATTAATTTTAAGATAACCAAACAGTTAATTAGTTATGTTATGAAAATTACACTAAGATATTATACAAATATAGCGAGTAGAACCTGAACGAATAGATTAGTATTATGGCATATATAATTTTAGATATACCAAGAGATAAACACAATTAAATCAGTTGAGAGTATTAATCATTACCAATAATGCTCAGCTGATAGCTTGCTGTCGAATCATATTCGGGATTTAAAGTCAACTAACCAGTACTTTAGCATAAAATGGAAACTTTTCTCTTCCGTAAAATTTTGCACCCCAGAATCATATAAAATTCAATTTTCCAAATTCCACTTATTTAATCATCACTCAGAATTACTTTAGAACACTATATCTACCGTACTCCCAAAGTAACATATCTTGTTTAACACGCATTCATGTTTGTGTTTGGTTCGTCTGTATACTCCTGTTAACCTTTTCGCATATTTTTATATCATTTTATTTTTTACTTAAATAGAAACATTTTTAACACAAACTTTTAACTTTAACATAAAGATCATAGCCGTTAATATCAACAGTACACTTTTGTTAGCAGCCGTTGTTTTCTTATTCATTACAGCTTTCCTACTTTCAAATATATCAGAAGTGCTATATAATAGTAATAGTTTAAAGGGAGGGGTGAACAGAGTTGAGAAGAATATATATTTTTTTTTATTCCAAAAGAATATTTGAAGTTTATTCTTCACAACTTCAGTCACTTCCACTCTAAAATAATCTCATTGCGTCAACTACTATAAATGCCATTATTTTGAACAAAACCAAATAAAAAGTAAAGAAAAAGACTATCTAAGGACACTGTTCCTTATCAAGTATGACTACAAATGCAACAATTCTTATTCTGAACTGCACAGATGCAAACATATTTATTAATCATAATCTTAAATTCAACATATACCAGTTGCTCTAACGAAGTATATAGAAGCGAAACACATATAAAGTTCAGAAAATTACTGATTTCCTTCTACAAAAGAGATGAAAAAAATCCTAAATACAAATGGCGTGTATTTTTGTCCATACTTTCTTTTTCTTCTCCATACTAAAATCAAATCAAACACATCTCCACACCACAAATACCTACAACTGCTTCTGTCTTTCTTTTTACTTGTTTTGTTTCCATCTTTCTTGCACTTTATCATCCTATCCTTCCTCCATTCCTGATATTATTGTCCGTGTTCACATTCTTGGATTTTATTATATCTCCATATAGCGGTTGTTGCTGCTGCTGCTGCTGCTGCTGCTGTTGCTGATGTTGCTTCTTCTTCCTCTTCTTCTTCATTTGTCTCTTTTTCTACTACTACTACCACCCCGTCACCACTGCCCTCACCACCACCACCACCTTCACCACCACCTTCACCACCACCACCACCTTCACCACAACCACTACCACCACCAACTTCACTTCCAC
>NC_068991.1:37230403-37233178 GCF_001194135.2 Octopus bimaculoides | reverse complement strand
GACACACAGACAGACAGACAGACAGACAGACAGACAGACAGATGGATAGATGGATAGATAGATAGATAGATAGATAGATAGATAAGTATATATTGTGCTGCATGCGTCTGTGTATGTATATTATCATGTGGGTATGGGTAGATATGAACATGTGTGAACGTATCAGTGTTCTTGTGTGTGTGTGTGTGTGTGTTTGTGTGTGTGTGTGTTTGTGTGTGTGTGTGCGCGTCTATAGATATCTATGAGTATATCCACCAGCATAAACACCTCAACGTGCTGTGGTTGTACGTATGTATATGTTTGCATATGTTTGTGTCGATGTCTGCATATGTATACAACAGTGTAAGCATGTCTATGCACTGCGATTGTATGCATGTGTGTGTGTGTGTGTGTGTGTGTGTGTCTGTGTGTGTGTGTGTGTGTGTGTTCTTAGGCACGTGTCTGAACTTCTCTAATGTGTATACCATGACTGTTTCTGACGGATAGTAAGTGGGTAAGAGAGTTGCAGTAGAGGAAATAATGTAGATAAAAGGGATCGGTAGTCGAAAAGGAAATGCTGAAGAGTTGCATGATGAAGAGGGATGTGTGTGTGTGTGTGTGCGTGCGTGTTTTATTATTAGTTTTATGTTTGATTCTCTCCATGGTTTGGTGTACCCGATAAGCTAAAAACAATAGAAGAGGGAGTATTGTTTCAAGTGAGAGAATGCGAGGATCTAATGCAGATAGAAGTGAAGTAACACGGGAGATGGTCAATAATGGATTGGACAAGAAAGCGGATGAAAGAGGTAGAATAGCCATGGTGAGAGAAAGAGAGAAGGGAGAGAGCGATAGAGACGGAAAGTAAGTCAATTTGGAAGGAAAGAGGAAGACAGAGATTTATATGATAGGGTCGAAATAATGTGAGAAAAAGGAAATCAGTGGGAGAGACTGAGAGAAAGATAGACAAGTGACAAGAAGTAGAGAGAGGGATAGACTGTGAGAAGAGGAGACAAAGTCAGAGAGGGAGTAGGAGGAAAAGTGGTTAGAAACTAGAAAGAAGCAGAGAGATACAGAGGCATAGAGAAAGAGACGGAGAGAGAAATAGTGATAATATTAGAGTGTGGTGATATATAAGCGCAAAAATGAGTGCGCGAGCGTGAGAAACTGAGAGAGAGAGAGAGAGACATGGTGAGAATTGATATCGAGGTGCTACTGTGAAGGAGAAAGAAGGAGAGAGTGGGGAGAGGAAGAGAATAGTTGAAAGAGTGCAGGGAAAGACTGAGAAACAGGAAAACAGAAACAGATAATTACAAAGAAACGTGGTAGAGGCATAGACGAAAGGGGTATACATAAGAAGAGAGACGGAAAAGGACTGATGGAAACAGCAGCAGCAGATACATACGCACACACACACACACACGCGCGCGCGTACAAACACTCATATACATTCATATATAGGTACTTTCAAAATCAGAAAAACGTAAAGATAGAAAGGCAACGAGAAAAAGAGTGAGGAGGAGATTAGAAAAGAGAGAGCAGCAGAGACAAAAAGACACCAAGAGAGGGAGGAGGGGTATGTAAGAAAGAAGGTAGATGGCAGAGAGGAAGAAAGTGGGACAATGTGGTATGGAAGACTTGGAGTGTAGGAGACATTTGTATTTGGTAAGGGGCAGGAGGTTCGCAGGTTTTTACAAACAGTGATATATTTGGAAACCACGGGTCGAGAGAAAGTGGCGTTTGTTTAATGTCTCAGATTGGTTCCATCAAGAAGACGATAAACCGCTTTATGATAATGGCTGCTGTCTTTATAGTTTTCGTTTACGCCATCTTGAAACAATCGCCGCCATTTCTGTTGGTCACTGGATAATAATATTTCTACACATTGACACTGAATATAATATATTGCCTGCAGCTTTCGCTTTGACAATGTTCTCAATATTTCGCCACCGAGATCGTTTTTGCCACCACTACATCCACCATCACCACCACCAACAACAACAACAGCAATAATAGTAGTGGTGGCGATGGTAGTGTTGATTGTGGTGATGGCGGTGTGGTCGTGGTCGTTGTGGTATTAGTTGGAACGTTATATCTTCTATTAGTAAACCAATTGCGTTATTGTTATAGTTATTTTATGGGTTGTAGGAATATTACACATATTTATTTAGCTGTCGTCTGCTTCATCACTTCTCTTTAGTTCTCTCTCTCCCTCCCTCTCTCTCTCTCTCTCTAAGTTTCTCTTTGTCTCCCTACACCTTCTTCCCACTGTTTTTACATTGCTCTCGGATTAAGTCACTCTTTCTTTCTCTCTAAACCTCTCTCACTCTTTTATGAGTCACTTTCTCTGACTATCATTCCTGTCCACTCGATGTTTCTACCTATTTCAATGTTCCTAAATATTTATGTTACTTTTACTCTCATTCAGCACTGTATATTTATCTATATCCTTTCCCACCACCTTCTCTAAATCTTTCCTCTTTCTGTGATTTACGTTTTCTGCCTGTCTCTCCCCTTCCCCTTCTTTTCTCTCTGCTTTTCATTCTACCCCTATATTTTATGTACTAATCTAATATTATATTCCTTATTCTCTTTTTTGTAGTTTCTCTCTAATCCCTCCCTTTCTCTGCTTTATTTACATAAATTCATGCATACATACATGCACATATGCACGTATACTTGCATATGTGTGTGTGTGTACATATACGTATTTGAATATACTTATTGTCTATATATGTATATATAAGTATGTATGCATATGCATATATATATATATATATATATATATATATATATATA
>NC_068991.1:37226020-37228006 GCF_001194135.2 Octopus bimaculoides | reverse complement strand
TTTGCCTTTCTCTTGGATAACATCGGTGGCGTGGACAAGAGAGACTGGTAAGCATGGGCGATTGCTGGTCAAACAACCTTGCCCGAACTTCTGCCTCGGAGGGGAACTTTTAGGTACAATCTCATGGTCATTCACGGCAGAAGGGGTCCTTTACCTTTTTAATTTATATATATGTAAGGAAAAGAATTTGAAAATGCAGGAGTCTTTTAAAAGTATTTATTTACTTAACCGGTTTCAGTTATTTAAAAATATTTTCAAAAGTAAAGTGTGAGGCTTTGTCTATCCTCTGCGTTGTCAAAAATTAGTTTATATAAATGTATTCAAATCAAGTGATAGAGTCTTTGACAATGATAAGAAAACGTTTGAGGATTTGTGTATTCTCTGTGATGAGTAAAAAAAATAGTTTACACGAAAACATTCAGATCAGGTAATAAAATTTTTTACAATGATAAGATAAAAATTAGTTTACATAGATATATCCAAATCAACAAATAGTTTTTGACAAGAACGTGTCTGGTTTGTCAATCAATCGGTGCTAAAGTTTTAGTTTCACATTGATCAGAAACCATAATTGATTGCAGCATCTTAAATTTCAAAAAAGGTGAGTAGAGAAACAACAGACCATTTATAGTTCTCGGATCTGGTTGTAGGATCTTGCGTCTGGATGGAATTTAACAGTTACCACTATTTTATACAGAGATGGTGGCTCAAAATTGCTTTCTTTTTAAAAGACAATGTGGTTGGTTAATGGCAGTCAAGTGATCAGAAGACGGTTCTGTCTTTGAAAAAAGGTGACATATAATAGCTTTCTCTCTAAAAAGAATGTGGGTGGTTGATGACAGTCACATGATCAAATGGTTCTAAAAGAGGTGGAACCAAGAAAGGCTTGTTTGGCGAGCTGGTTCTGTTATGGTTCAGTAGTTTTGGCTGGTGTTTTGGGGTTTATATGTATGATTCATAAGTAAAGGAAGGTGTGTATTTGCGTGTAAGTGTATGTATGTATGTATGTATGTGTGTGTGTGTATTTTTCTGGTCAGGGCGGTGTGTGAGTGCAAGTGGGTATGTGTGCGTGTGTGTCTGTGTATGTGTGTGTTATAATTGTCTGGGCGGTGTTTGTATGTATGTGTGTATGTGTGTATGTGTGTGTATGTGTGTGTATGTGCGCGTGTGTGCGCGTGTGTATTTGCGTGTAAGTGTATGTGAGTATGTATATGTGTGTGTGTTTTCTAGTCAGGGCGGTGTGTGCGTGCACGTAGGTATGTGTGTATGTTTTATAATTGTCTGGGCAGTGTGTGTTTGTGCGTGTGTATGCATGTGTATGTGTGTATTACGTTTATCAGGGTAGTGTGCATGTGTGCGAGTGTGTGCGTGAGTATGCGTGTGTACATGGGTATGCGTATGTGTGCGTGTGTGCATGTATGTTTTTTTATTTATCGGGGTTGTGTGTGTGTGTATGTACGTGTGCATGCGTGTGTATGTGTGTCTGCTATATTTGTCAGAGCAGTTATGTGTACGTGTGTGTGCGTGTGTATGTGTGGTGCTTGTCGGGACAGTGTGTGCGCGCGCACATCTGTATGTGTGTGTGTGTATGTGTGTTATTTGTATTTCTCAGGGCGATGTGTATGTGTATGTATGTGTGTGTGTTGTGTGTTTTTAAGAGCGGTATGTGTGGGTCTGTGTGTGTGTAAGTGTGTACGTGTATGTGTCTGTGTATATATATGTATTTATGAGTGTGTCTGAGTGTTTGTTGTGACTGTTAAATTGTATTGCATGTGAATGTATGCTTTTTTTTTTCTGGGGAATGGGGATATTTTATATGTATGTGTGTATGCGCGTGTGTGTATGCGCCTGTGTGTATGCGCGTGTCTGTATGTGCGTGTGTGTATGCGCGTGTGTGTATGCGCGTGTCTGTATGCGCGTGTCTGTATGTGCGTGTGTGTATGCGCGTGTGTGTATGCGCGTGTGTGTATGTGCGTGTGTGTATGC
>NC_068991.1:37224646-37225515 GCF_001194135.2 Octopus bimaculoides | reverse complement strand
GTGTGTATGCGCGTGTGTGTATGTGCGTGTGTGTATGCGCGTGTGCGTATGCGCGTGTGCGTATGTGCGTGTGTGTATGCGTGTGTGTGTATGCGCGTGTGTGTATGCGCGTGTGTGTATGTGCGTGTGTGTATGCGCGTGTGTGTATGCGCGCGTGTGTGGATTGTATTGTATTTGTGTGCGTGTGTGTGTGTATCTGCGTATGTGTTTGCGTGTGTTATATTTGTCAAGGCACCCTATGTGTGCGCGCGCATGTGCATGTGTATGTGTGTTACGTTTGTCGGGGGTGTACGTATAGATGCGGGGGTGTGTACGTGTAAATGAATGTGTGTATGTATGTGTGTGTGTTTTCTCTGGTCGGGGTGGTGTGTGCGTGCATGTGAGTATGTGTGTGTGTGTGTATGTTATAACTATCCGGGTGGTGTGTGTGTGTGTGTGCAAGTGTGTATGTGTGTGTTATATTTGTCAGAGCACTGTTTGTGTGTCCGTGTATGTGTGCATGTGTATGTGTGTGTTACGTTTGTCAGGGTGGTGTGTGTGTGCGCGCGCGTGTATGTGTGCGTGTGTGTGTATGTGTTGCATTTGTTAGGGCGGTGTGTGCACGTGCACGTGGGTTTGCGTGTGTGTTCGCTTCACTGGATTGTAATATTGTCTGGAGTATATATAAGTAATAATTATAACGATATAGAATATGGAGACTTGTTCATCCTCAAAATTTATTTTCTCCTGTTTCATAATTTTATAAAATTGTAAGATAAGAGGAAATAAATTTTGAGGATGAACAAGTCTCCGTATTCTATTTCGTTATAATTATTGCTAATATGTGTGTGTGTGTGTGTGTGTGTGTGTGTGTGTGTGTGTGTGTGTGT
>NC_068991.1:37219873-37224576 GCF_001194135.2 Octopus bimaculoides | reverse complement strand
TGTGTGTGTGTGTGTGTGTGTGTGTGTGTGTGTGTGTGTGTGTGTTGGTTTGTTTACGTCCCTGTAACTTAGCGATCCGTGAAAAGTATCCGACAGCGTAAATATCAGACTCGAAAAAATATGTAATGGCGTTGATTTGAGTGACTAAACAACTTCAAGGCGGTTTCCCATCATTGCCATAGTCCAATAACTGAAACAGGTAAAAGAATAAATGAATATTGCACACCCTGTTATTTATCTGAATCTATTCATCTTCTGTCTAATTTCTGCCTTTCATTCCTTCCTCTTTTTACACGTGATTTCATTCTCGCCTAACAACATCAAAATTTCCGTACAAATCCTCAGTAATTGACTTAATTTCTTCGGGAAGAAGGTTCAGACATTAGTGAGGTAGTGCACGGGAAACAACCAATCATTCAACAGTGACTTGAAGAAGTTTCATTTACCAAGTTGAGCGAGTTCTTTACATCATAGATTATGTGTCATGACTACATAATACTAATACCCTGGTGAAAAACAAATTCAGCACTGTCTGTACAGCCTTAAGCCGCTAAGGTAAACAAGACTTCATGCTCAAATTCTCACTAATTTATACTAGTCCACAACTGAGAGCATACTGATCTACTATGTTGTAGTTAGCTTTTGATAGGTTGGTAAAAGAACGTGGCAGTTCTCGTGTTGTTTATTGTTCGGAAACTAGGCGAGACAAATTCAGTTTAGCTTGAACAGTGCATGCAGAGTAAACATGAATATAACTGGAAGATGTTCTGAAGAAAATATGTTAACTACTCTACACCAATTCTCAAAGGAAATCATGAGAGTTTCACTCCAATTTATAAAGGAGACCAACCATACTCATAACTTGACAAATGCACTCAAGATCGTGTTTCAATAACATCTACCAGTTGGAAGGAATGTAACTGAGTGACTATTGAAACACGATCCTGAATGCATTTGTCAAACTGTGGGTATGGTAGAACTCCTTTATAAACTGGAAGGAAGCTCCAATGATTTTCCTCAGAACATCTTTGTTATATTCAAAGCTAAACATTTGAACAAGTACGATCATATCATTGAACACCGCTTTCTGTTTTTGCTCAAACTGTTTTGTACTTGCTGTGTAATACATTTTCAGAAAGAAGGGCGATGGATCCATTGGATAGTTACGAAACGTTTAATAGCGTTGGTTTCGGATCTCTGAGTCCAAATCCCATCACCACGGTCATCTTTGTCTTTCATTCTTCGATAGGAAAATGTATTAGTAAAGTATTGGAGTCGCTATAACTAATTGTTAGTCTTCCTTCAAATTGCAGTTCATGTACGTATTCTATTACATTTTCATTGGACTTTCGAGTAGCTGTGAAGACATTCCTATCGGACTGGAAATGATTCCTCCTCATTGCTTTCATAGGAGACAAATGACTTCTCCTTGCTACAGAGATGCTCTTCTTTATGAGAGATAGACTCTACTTAATAGGAAGTTGTCTTCTCACCGACCAAAATGCGTCCTCCACGCGCAGTTTTATTACCTTTCACCATCGCTTTCATTAAGTCATTTTCCGTGTTTTAACAAGCCTGCCAGTCCCTGTGGCCTCTGTTTGTTCTCCATCCTTGTAATTGGGATGATGATGCTGCGAGAAGGAGGCTTCCTTGTAATTTATTTATTGTTGCTGATGTTGTTGTTGTTGTTGATAATTCTCATTCTCTCTGCCGACTGAAACTGGGACAGGAGGTTCTTGGGACTTAACTCATGGCAATGCTGAAGGGTGATATTTTACGACTCCAGACTTGTATCCGGGGCTACTCATGTACAGTAAACTCCATGAATTATTGCCGCTTCTTTTTTTTCCTTTTAATAGTTTCTGATTTAGTCACAAGGCCAGCAACTTTGAGGTGAGTGAGTTACTCGATTAAATCACCCCCACACTCAAACCCACATACACACACTAGCACTTGACTCGTACTTTATTTTATCTACCCTAAAGGAATAAAAGAGAAAGTTGACTTTGATGGCATTTGAACACAGAACGTAAATGGTCGTAGCTAAATACCACGAGGCCTTTTGTCCGAAGCTCCAGCGACTCTTCAAAATCAATGTTCTAAAAGTGGGACAGAATCACCAGTGGAAATCGAAACACCTCTCTGCCGATTACTGAATGGCCGCGATAGCTCTACACCAAATTAGCTTTGAAATCATCAGCAGCAGCAGCAACAACAACAATTATATGTGTGTATATACATACATAAATATATAAATACATAAGCGTAAATGTTTCAGTTCCATCTTCTGACATCTTTAGCTGACGCCTTTATACTAACACAGCGATAGAAGAGTCATATTGCATTAATGGAACGACAGAAGAATCATATTACACTGATATATCGATAGAAGAATCATATATCACAGTATTTATAACTCATCAGACTTTTTAAGAAAATGGAGGAATATTTTTACATTTTATCGCGATGGTGGAAAACCAGTGAGTTGGCTTAAACGCTTCCAACGAAGTGGACTCCACAAAATGCACCGAAGAGTCAGATGTTGGTGTTAAACCGTTCGATGGATAGTCTTTAACTGTGAGAAGGATTAAGTCTACTTGTCTACAACAAACATAATACACCTGAAGAAAGATTTGATGGTCACGGCTGTAATGTCATTAATCATCAAACGTCTTGCAACCTTCTTAACAGAGACTATAAAACCTCGTTTTCGACATAGACACTGGCTTATGATTGAGGCTTGCGTCTTTTTATATCTTCCTGCTTCCAACTGTTATGAATTAGTTTTATTTACATACAGATTAAATCACAATTTAAAAGCCACGCGAGGTGGAGTGGCTGCTGCAGCCAGTATCGCTACCCATTCTCCGAGGCAACGCCATTGCGGTCATTACTGCAGGACATAGCTGAGCACCCCGCTTGTTCTGGGGTGTATGGCCCATCGCCCTCACCCCTCATCTCATGCTACTTTACCCACCCAGCCCTCTTTTTTCTTCTCTTTTTTTCTGTTTTTTTTTTTTAATGTTGTAATTTGAGGTGTGATCTGCAGAAATAAAGCTACTTTATAATCTGTTAAAGTGTTGGAAAAAAATTACAACAAAAGGAAAGACGGTGGGGGCTTGAACAGCAGAAGATGGGATGGAAGGAGTACACCCCATGACAAATGGTGTATTCAGCCGCGTCCTGTGGATGATCGCCATGGGATTGTCGCAGAAAATGGCCAGTGACACTCGTTGCAGCAGTCACCCCAAATCGCAGGGCCCATTTCTCGGACGGGCCGCAGTTACCCCGATTTTACAGATGCAATCGACAGCGCGGTGTCCGAGAAAACCTAAGGTCTCAACGGTGACTGGTACAAACTGATAGCGGCCGGTCAGGCTCCTGTATTTGTTTACTTTTCGCTCCTCGGTGTTATGGGTGGCGATACCCGAGTTGAGACCTGTCTCTATGCTCTATATTACAATAATTCACATAGAAGTAATATGTTACAACCGTTTTGTTGGGGGAATGTCTTTCTGCTGTAAGAGAACAGGAAGTTATGTCTTTCTGTTCTATAATGTAACTGTTATCAAGCCGTTGCAACTATTTCAACTTTTATTACTATTAATCTCGTTACGTTTCTGAAATCTAAGTTATTAATTCACTTCTATCACATTCCTGGTGAAAACATGTCAAATATCCTATTCAGAACGTCGTGTGTGTGTGTGTGTGTGTGTGTGTGTGTGTGCGTGCGCTGCACAAATGCCAAAATGTGCAGAGGAATTTATCAGCAGAAGATGCCAACCAGTTCAAGTGATTTTGATCTTGACACAACCAAACGTAAATGTATGTTTTGGTTTGTTTTTTTACTTCTATATCTGACCAGCAACTTAGGCCCAAGATCATACAAATATTTATAAGGGCAGAGAAATAAAAGATTGTATGACGTTCATGTAACAACGTAAGTGAAGGTACGCAGTGTGACTCCTATGAAACAAACATATCACATTTATCCCTTCTAGAAGTAAAGATGAAAACATCAATATATCTTATATCGACTTTGGTGTTTAATCCAGTAATTCGATCATCGGAAATGTCCACTCATTGAATTTTAATGTACCCATGTATCCTTCACGTAATTTTCATATAGAACGAGCAAAGAGCAAGGCTGGTCCTTTGAAATACAGGTACAAACCACCCAATTGTCTTTTATACCATTTTCATCTACCCAATATCTTTCACAAAGCTTCGGTCGATCAATGGTATGGTAAATGATATTTGCTCAAACCTGATCATAAAGATTACGATGTGAAGTTTTTTCACAATTATACACCCGAAATAGTTTAAACTTTATCTGAACAACCAAGATGTCATATTTAGCAAACTGTAAAGAGCCAGACACGTAATCTCTTTATATTTCTTTGTGATAACTATTAAAGCTACCTTAACAAAGATAGGTGGAAATAGATTTCTGCTCAAAGTCGTTGTAACATAGATATCACACATACGCCACCTTAGGTGAGTATCTTAATACATATGTGTGTGTGTGTGCATAGATATCTGTCTATATCTATACGGATATATGTATGTGTGCGTGAGTGAACATATGTACATACATACATACATATATATGTATATATATATACATATAAATATATATATATATACATATATAAATATATAAATATATATATAATTATATATATATACATATATATATACAT
>NC_068991.1:37211306-37216310 GCF_001194135.2 Octopus bimaculoides | reverse complement strand
GAATCAGTACGTACAAGAAAGACGAGAGGGGACAACCTTGCCGGACCGAGCACCTGATTTTGAACGGCTCTGAGAGGCGACCGATCTTTGCATTGCAGCGATCCAGCCCCTGTATACAGGCCCGAAACCAGCTACCACTTCTTCAATAATGTATCGCATGAGGTGAATGTTGTTGTGGGAGGGTCTTTCGGGATGGCACATGTCTGTGCCTCCCCTACCAGATCCCCGACGACAAGCGCCAACCTCGTAGCTAATACCTTGGCCAAAATTTTGAACTCTGCATTCAACAGAGTTATGGGCCTAAAGTTATCGGTCTTTTCTCAGCAATGCCACCGCTCCACAGCTCACAAAACTAGGAATTCTCCCATTCTGTTGCTTGCTGCAGTAAACGTTTGCTAAGAGGTAACCGATCAAGTTTGGCATGTAAACGTAAAGCTCGTAGAGCAGACCAGCCAAACCAGGCGATTTACCCCTCGTGCAGAGAGCCATTGCTTCCCGTATTTCAAAAGCTGTTATCAACCTTTCGCAGCGCTCCGCCTCCGTCACCGAGAGCCGCGGCAACCCGTCGAGGTAGGACGTGAAATCCATCCTGTGACCCGGCTCACCGCTGCTCCCGAACAGTTGAGCGAAGTGCCGCTGAAACGCCTCACACATCTGTCCCGGATCAGTTATCATTTGGCCTTCGTGGTTCGGCAAGGATTGGATCGCGGATTTATTGCCACGCCGTGCCTCTACCACTTGGGCCAATTGAACGGTTTTCGTCCCTTCGTGTCTAAGAGCTTGTGCCTTAGCTCTGACAACGCAACCTTCGTGTTTCGCGTTGAAAAATTGGTTGAGTGCTAATCTCTCTGCGAGCACGTCGGTCGCGCTGCCTTTTCTAAAAGCCTCGTCTAACTCTTTGACTAGCCCTGCATCTACTCTGTTTGGTTCTACTGCTAGTCCTTTGCTAAACCTTATCGATTCCATTCTAATCACTCTTTTAATGCCGAACCGCCATTTGTTGTTCATTGTTGCCCCCGTCAGCGCCTTCTTAACTAGTTCACTAATCCGGTTTCTGAAATCTTTACGCGCCGACAACAACGTGTTCAGCTTCCAGCAACTGGGTCCCTGCCTATGAAGTCTATCTAAGTAGACTGTACAGATCACGAATTTGTGGTGTGTATAGTCGACTACTTTAAATTGTAGACAACCTATGCCATCCTATTTAGATACGATTTGGATGACCCGATGCGGTTTGACCAGGTCCACACAGGCACATCCTGGAAATCCAGTCGATACCTGTCAGAGAGTTGGAATCGTCTGAGCAGGTTTGCGAGGCTTTTGCACCCTCCACTCCTATCTGCTAAACCTACACAGTCCCACTTTACATCTAAAACTCCATTCCAATCCCCTGCCATCACTAAAGAGCCGAACGTTCCCAGTAAAGTTTCCAGACGTCTGAAGAAATCTGGTCGTCCTGCCCCTGTCGGGGCATAAACAGCAACTAGCCTAAAAGTATGTCCTTCGCTGTCTGTCACGTCCAGGACCACCGACTTACCTTCCGGATCCTGGAAGATAGTCCGTATTGCAAGATCCAGATTTTTCCGAACCATCACGGCAAATCCACCTCCAGTTCCCGGATGACTTGGAGATGCATACACTTCATAGTCACCGAAAATAAGTTGGAAAACCTGTGAGTCGGAAATTCTTGTTTTGCTAATGGCCACCACATCGACATTCGGTTCCCTGACGTCGTTGAGCAGGTAACCCCGCTTCCAAGGCGACCTCAGGTCACCTACCTATTCACGCTACCTATTTTGTACACGACCATGTTATCGGAAAAAAGAGAAGAAAAAAAAGAGAAAACTTACTTGGTTTTGTTTGGAGGGGCAGATTGCCCGTCCCACGTGTTGGCTTGGTGATTCCAACAGCAAATCACCAAGAATTCTCTTGGTGATATTCCTTCGAAAATCTCCGATTTCCTGTGGGAATTGGGGTTTTTAAGTGAGTATATATGTTTTGTGTTGTTTGAATGATTTCTATGTGTTCAGTTCGTAATGTTACTGTCTTTAGTTTGTGCTTCTTGTTGTTGTTGTTGTTGTTGTTGTGGTGGTGGTGGTGGTGGTTGTGATTGTTGTGGCTGCGAGTGTGGAATAGCTTATGTTGTAGGTGTTAGAGGTGGTGGTGTCGATATAGTGTTTGTTTTGGGTGTATTTGTTTTTGTTGCTTTGATTTTTTTTTCCTTTCCACTCCTTGTTTGGGCGAGGATTGTTGTTCTACTTTGTCCATATGTTTATTTTTCCTTCTGTCTCTTTTACGTTTCTTTTTCGTTTGTTTTTAACTGCCAGTTCTCTTCACGGTCTGTCTCTCCAGCTGTGATGTCCACTCGCTTTGCATCGGGAAGTGGAACATCTTCGGGCGCTGAGAAGTGTTTGGGTGAACTCGGTGTCAGTAAGGTTGTTGGTATTGGTGTTGGTGGTGCTACGGCTGAATCTACTGATGGTGCTGCTGCTGTTGTCGTTGGAGTTCTGGCGGCCGTTGTTGGTGTAGGGAGGAGAGGTACCCGTCTCTCTTTTTCGTTTTGTTTAGGGCAGTCGGCTTTTAAATGCGTAGGTGAAAAGCAAAGATGGCACTTTGCTTTTCTTCCATCTACCCTGACTGGAATTATACTACCTCCATGAAGAAGGATCTGGTCTGTGCCAATTTCGGGCATTCACTGATAATGTGCCACACTATTTCATCCCTCTTGCTACACATTCTGCATTTGTCGCTCTGTTTTATTAATTTCGCACTTATCATAATTCGTCCTCAATGCATATGAGTGCTTCTGTTTCTATCTTCGAGTCACTCCTTCACATCCATAGTCACCAGCCTTCTCTGTCTGTCTTTGCACTCTTGCAAACTGTCCGTACATTTTTTCCCTTTCCATGCCATTTCTTTTTTTCTTTAAATTTCTCTTTCTCAACACATTAGTAGTTCCACGGCACTTTTTATATATCATCCTACATTGTTTCCATCTGATTCAACACAATCCTGACAACTAATCAAACTTCCTCTACCATTTCCTCTAGACAAGTACAACCGATCAGTTGTGTGCGTTTTCCCCACCAACATGGAGAAAACACAAAACACGGTGACGCTGCTATGTGAGAGAGGGGGAGAAAGTGAGGATCGTCACCAAACATCAATGAGAGGGCGTGCTAGTCGAGAGAGCGGAAATAGTTGTAAAGTTGAAAACCCCACCTGAGACAATCCAGGCTACGATACGCCGCACAGTGACGTGCCGTACAATTGGGTTAAAGTCAAGGTAGGTGGAAAGAGCTACAGAGGCTCAAATACAACAAGCTTTAGGTTCTGTCTGAAATCTAAAGGAGTATATACAGAGAGTAAGGGCCTATGGAATGGTGGACGTTCGATTCCACAACGAGGAAGAAGCCAAACAGCACGCTCTGAATCCCCTCAAAAGCGAGGAGCTGTTGCTAGCTTCTTACTACTGCGGTCAGAGACTGACCAAAATTATAATTCAGCAGGTACCGCCAGAGATAGCCATTCCTTGGCTAATTGCGGCTGTGATGATAGACATCGAGGGAAACTCTAAAATCCTCGAAGCCTATCAGACCAAAAGAGAGAAAATCAAACGCTCCAGTTTGACCAGGTACAAATTGGGGAAAGGCACGACGGTGAGGTGGTAGTAAATGACTGAGGTGACGTATGTGTTCGCCAATTCTACCCGACCGTTCAAGGATAGCTTCCTCTCGGCCCATTTCTGAATGAGACTGGCTACCCTGCTCGTCACCTCGCTCCAGTTCTTCTCCAGATGAAGGCCCGGTCCGAACCAGACCCCGAGCAGTTTTACGGGCCCGACCGGCCAACGTCCTACAACGCTGTCGGTAGGCATGGATCTGCCTCTCCAGGTGTCACAGTAGTGCCGATCAGGTCTATGTACTTGTTGTCCGACACTATTACGGTGACGTCGTCTACATATGCCGTCACAACTCTCCCACATCCTAGTTCATGCGAGATGTCTCTCAACGTCTCCAGTTTCCAAAGTAATGGCTCGAAGGTCAGTACATACAGAAGGGACGAGAGTGGGCACTCTTGACAGACCGAAGCTACGATGTTGAATGATTCCGATAGGTTCACCTGGACTACCGAGCAGATGTCGCTTTACATGGCAGCGATCCCACCGCAGAAAACCGGACCGAAACCGGCCGCCGTGAGAACAGCCACCAGATATTGATGGCCAACCCTATCAAAGGCTTTTGATTAATCTAAATTAATCAGAACCCCGCCCATACCGGGTTTCTTAACTACCCTATCCACGATGTAGTGCATGAGGCGGAGGTTGTCGGACCTGTTTGGGACGATGCATGTTTGTGTGTCTCCAACTAGTTTTCATATTTGCGAGAAGCAGAGTGATGGGCCTAAAATTATCTAATACCTCCTTGTTTGGATCCTTTCGCAGCAGTAGTAATGCTCCTCGGCTCACAGATTTGAGAATTCTCTCATTCTGTTTTCATGGGCATTTCGTTCAACATCCTTAAACAACCCTTATTCAAAGACCATTTGAGCGGGATGGGCTACTCGACCTGAAGAAAATTTTAACTGGGCCCCACCTGTAAGGTCATGCACTGTTTATCTTGATATGGGATCACTATGTCGTGCACATATGGTTGTGATGCATGTGCCTGGTATACCCTATCAGAGGGGTAGTCATAATGGGTATACTGGGTTTCGTATATTTTACCCCAGTGTCACTCTCTCACTCACTCAATAATAATAATAATAATAATAATAATAATAATAATAATAAGACCTGGAAATAGAAGTAACTCGAATGTGGAATCTAAAAACAGAAACAATTCCTATCATAGTAGGCGCCTTGGGTATAATAAAAAAATATTCAGATAAATACATAACAAAAACACCAGGACTTACAAATATATATAACATACAGAAAATTGCACTACTGGGCACTGCACACATCCTACGCAAAACACTTTCAATACAGTAACCATAAGAGCA
>NC_068991.1:37210197-37211249 GCF_001194135.2 Octopus bimaculoides | reverse complement strand
ATAATAATAATAATAATAATAATAATAATAATAATAATAATAATAATAATAATAATAATAATAATAATAATATGATGCATGTGCCTGGTGTACCTTTATCAGACGGGTAGTCATGATGGGTATAACGGGCTTCGTATATTTTACCCCAATGTCACTTTGATGGCATGCACTGCTCTCTCATCAATGATAATAATACACAAGGAGGCGACAAAATACAAGACAAATTAACTACACTGACACACTGACCTCAGATGACAACATAGCAGAAATGGTCAGAGACAAAAACAACATGAAAACTGAATCACAAAAGAGACTGCAGGAGAAATGGAGAGAAAAATCACTTCATAGCCAATACCCTGCAAGGCTTGACAGAGAAGAAGTGAGCCTAAGTAAAAGCCAACAATGGCTCAAAAGCTCTGAACTAAAAGCCGAAACGGAAGGACTGATTCTCGCAGCACAAGACCAATGCCTGACTACAAACATTTATAAAAACAAAATAATGAAAACAGGCCTCAACACCAAATGTAGAATGTGCAACCAGCACAATGAGACAGTTGACCACATCATCTCGGGCTGCCCAGTCCTTGCCAAGTCTGAATATGTATACAGACACAACAAAGTAAGCAGTTATATCCACTGGTCAATATGCCAACATTACAACATCACAACTGACAGCAGCGGGTATAAGCATGAGCCAAGAAAGGTACAAGACAAAGGCGGTGAGCTGGCAGAGACGTTAGCGCGCCGGGCGAAATGCTAAGCGTTATTTCGTCTGCCGTTACGTTCTGAGTTCAAATTCCGCCGAGGTCGACTTTGCCTTTCATCCTTTCGGAGGTCGATAAATTAAGTGCCAGTTACGCACTGGGGTCGATGTAATCGACTTAATCCCTTTGTCTGTCCTTGTTTGTCCCCTCTATGTTTATCCCCTTGTGGGCAATAAAGAAATAAGAAAGGTACAAGACAACGGTCAGGTCACAATCATATGGGATATACCGGTTCAAACCGACAAAGAAATAAAAGCTAATCGCCCAGATATAATAGTCAAGGATTGG
>NC_068991.1:37204265-37210123 GCF_001194135.2 Octopus bimaculoides | reverse complement strand
TGGGGGGGGGGGAAACACCTGATTACTGATAGACATTGCAGTCCGTTCTGATCAAAATATTGTCAAAAAAGAAGTGGAGAAATTGTCGAAGTACAAAGACCTCGAAATTGAAGTATTCAAAATGTGGGG
This sequence comes from Octopus bimaculoides, assembly GCF_001194135.2. Lineage (NCBI taxonomy): Eukaryota > Metazoa > Mollusca > Cephalopoda > Octopoda > Octopodidae > Octopus > Octopus bimaculoides. The sequence goes on along the minus strand of NC_068991.1, from coordinate 37,209,994 downwards.
CATGAAAGCAAAAACAATACCAATAATAATTGGAGCATTGGGCATGATAGAAAAATCATATGAACAAAAATGTAGAAGCTATACTTGGATCCTCAAAACTACACACTGTCCAAAAAATAGCCCTGCTAGGAACAGCCCACATCCTACACAAGACACTATCAATCCAATAATACAACCTAAACAAAACAACCCGCAAATACAAGACACACTCTATACAGCATTTACCCAGTGAAATAAACTCCCACCAGCAATCCAATTAACCAATGCATTACACACTCAACACACAATACAAACAGTAACACAACAAAAGACTGCACTAACACAATACAGTCACGAGACGAGTTTGCACACTCACAGCAGCAGGACAGAACACATAATATTGTACACACCCCAGCAACACGAACACTGGGGTGGTGTCTAGTGCAGGATAGCTCACTTAAATTTCTAAAGGTAGAAGGGTCTTTTTAGACACACCCCTCTAGAGATGGCTTCTCGATAAAAATACTTATCAACACTCTCCTCTGTATGAGAGTAATGAATAATAGAATTGGTACAAACAATGGCGTAAATGAGGACGAACTACAGGTGACGGGCTTTCGCCCGGTAGGTGCCCTGTGGGTGAGCAGCACAGGCCCGGTCGTGATTATCCGACTGCTAGAACCAAATGGACTAAGACGAATATTTTGAGATTGGTACTCGGATGTTGAATGTCTCCCACGATAATTAACACCCAAGTATCAAAGTTTATAATGTCCAGAAAGAGATCCTGCGAGACCTCTTACAGCATGATGTTATCCTCTCTCTTACAGAATCTACCAGAGCAGACAAGATCGAGCACTCTGAGAAGTAAAACAACAATAATAATACACCTATAAATAATACACCTCGGACGCACGAAACTGTAGCAAGTAATACGATAGAAGTTTACATGATACTATCAGATGCCGGATAATAGTAGTGGTGAGGATGAGGGGGACGAACACTACCTTACCTCAGTTTATAAGAGACAAGAGTTTGCCCAGAAACTCTTGGGGTAACAGCGAAAAGGACGCTGGACCTTTAAGGGAAGGCCTCTTGCTCGGCGGTAGTTCAGTACAGATGCAGACTGACCGCAGCTGTTATCCTCAGACAGCATCAGTAGATAATAGAGTGAGGGAAGGAAGTGGACCAGTGCTACTTAGAAAGTGAACATAAAAGATGGGGTTAATGCTTTGGGTGGAGAAAAGTATGTTTAAAGTGACTGAGCAGAAACTCATAGTCCAGGCTAATGTTATTAAAAGAAAGTGGGTGACAGAATTGGAGGTGGAAGAGATCACAAGAGGACTGGAAAAAAATGGCCAAGCAGTTGAAAAGCCAAGCAACAACATAAGAGATACAGTTCAAACCAAAGAAGGACCTAAGGGGAAAATAATAATAGTTCTACCGATCAGGAAGAAACAGCTGGCAGCAGCGACTTAAGTGAAGATAAGAAGCTTTTAGATGAGTTGCAGGAAGTTATAAGAAGAAAGAAAAAGATTACCAGCATTAAAAGGTGCCAATTGAATGAAGTTGCTAGATATGACTAGGAAAGTAGATTTTGTTATCAGTAGGATAGATACTAAAACTATAGGTAACACTAACTTATTGATCTATGCAGGAGTGGTGGGTAATAGTTTTTAGACAATTAGGTATTCCTCAAGGAAACATTAAGGAGAAAATTTGGAAAAGGAGATTAGAAAATAAAATGAAGACTTTAAGACAAGATCTCAGTCGTATAGAAGCTTGGAAACAACAAGTTAGGAAAGGCAAGATTTAAACTTTCTCTTGAGAAAAAATACTCTGTCAAAGAGAAAGGATTTGGGATAGTCGTGGAAGGATATCAGAAAAGAATAGATCAACAAAACAGATTGTTTGAGACAGACCGGAGGAGATTTTATAGACAAATAAATAGTGAAGAAGAAAGTAATGAAGATGAGAAACCTAATACAGATAAAGCTAGAAAGTTCTAGAGAATATTTGGGATAAGCCAGAAAATCATAATGGAGACGCAGCATCGTTAAAGAAAGTGAGGAAAGAAGTAGTCAGCGAGATGCAGCCAAATCTAAAACTAACTAGTGTATAATGAGTAGTGTTAGAAAGAATGCCGAACTGGAAGGGCCTAGGACCAGCTTTAGTTCTAGGGTTCTGATCAAAGAAATTTAGTAGCTTATATGGGAAACTGGGAACAATTTCAGGATTGCCTTAATGGAGGAGTAATACCAGATCGGATGACTAGAAGGAGAACAGTTTTCTTTATGAAAGACAAAAGCAAGGATAATATAGCTAGTAATTATAGACTAATCCTTTGCTTACCATTAGTGTGGAAGTTGTTAAGAGAAATGCTTTCAGAAAACATTTACGAGCATCTTGACTGCCAGAATTTGCTGTCAGAAGAATAGAAAGGTTGCAGGAAGACTAGGCGAACGCATAGATCAGTGAATGTTTGAGTATATTCAGTATCACAGACAACATAAAAGAGTTCATTAGCTATAGTATGAAGAAATGGAAAGTAGATCTCTACTCATGTAACAGCCAAGAGAGGAATTATCCTCTTCAATATTTGTGTTATGTTTAATCCCCCTCAATTTATTATTAAGAAAGGAAAAGGTGGGGTGTCAGTTTAGAAATAGTAAAAGAAAAGTTAACCATTTGCTCTACATGGATGATCTAAAGCTTTTTAGTAAGAATAAAAAAGAAATAAATTCCTTCATACAAACTGTAAGACTCTTCAGAAAGGATATAGGTATGGAATTTGGTACAGATAAATCTGCAATATTAGTCATAAAAAAAAGAGACAGCTAGTTAACAATGAAGGCATCCAATTACCAGATGGTCAGACATTAAAATCACTGGAAGGAGAGAATTGTGTCTAGGAGTATTAGAATCTGACAGAGAACTAACTAAAGAAATGAAAACGAAAATTGAGGAGTACATCAGAAGGGTGAGGAAGCTAATGGTCCGAATCTAGTATCGTTAGTTAGATATTTAGCAGCTTTTGTAGACTTGACAAAATCTGGATTATCAAATCTAGACAGAAGAACTACGAAGGAATTCAATATGAATGGAGGACTTCACTCAAGAGCAGGTGTAGAAAGATTACACTTACCTACAGAGGAAAGTTGTAGAGGATTAATATCAGTAGAAGACTGCATGAGGTTAGCTAGAATAGATATAGCTTCCTATGTGGGCAATAGTGACGAAAGTTTATTTGCTAGTGTAACAGCAAAAAACCAAACGAAGTAAGAAAAAAACGAAGTAAGAATAAACGAAAAAAGAAGAAAGATAATCTGACTGGCAAGAGAAGGCTTTGCATGGTAGATTCCCAAAAATAATTGCAGAATATAGTAATAGTAAGGCATGGTTATGGTTGCAGAAAAGAAGGCTGAAAAAGGGGACAGAAAGTTTGTTAATAGCAGCACGAGATCAAGCATTGAGGACTAATCTATACATATAAATTTGACATGGGCGATTCTTTCTTGTCTTGGGATTCACGGTCAAACGGCTGGGTGGAATTGCGCAAAAAATTACACAGATGTGTAGAATGATCTGGTGGTGTTGCTGGGCTTTGTATTTTTTCATAGCTCCCATGGTTACCGAGATAATCTACTATAATAATACTCTTGTGTTCATGAATAAGAAAGGAAGGTGTGATAGACGCATAAAGAAGGAAGGGGTGATGTCATATTTTTTCATAGCTGCCATGGTTACCAAGATAATCTACTATAATAATACTCATATATTTATAAATGAGAAAGGAAGGGGTGATGTCATACTTGGTAGTAGGATGATGAAAATTGTACGCTGAAAAAATAAATCAGTGTTTCAACTCTGTGCGAATATATGTGTATGTAAAAGGCGGGTATGTGAATGTGTGTGTGTGTGCTTGTGTGTGTGTGCGTGTGAGCGCGTAATGGAAGTGGGATGGTTCATCTTTGTTCGCTTAGTATAATGGTTTATTTTTTGATTTGGTTGTTTTTCTTTTTTTGGGGTCAGTTATTTTTAGCGTTTTGACAGAAAAAAGGTCATTCTGAAATTGGTTTTTAACGTAACGGTGCCCAAACAAGTCGAATGCTTACACAGAACAGGTTTTACAGCCACATCATTCAAACCGACCGGGTGAAACCGGGCTTAGCTGCTAGTTGGATATAAGCCAAGGTAGACAAAAACCAGTTACATTCCTACTGTCGGTTATATAAATCAAAAGACGAAAGTGTTACTCATATAGTAAGTGAATATAGCATACTGGCACAGAAAGAATACAAGAAAAAACATGACAACCTAGGGCAAATAATCCACTAAAAGTTATGTAGAAAGTTAGGATTTGACCGTACTGATAAATGGTATGAACATGAATCTAGTAAAGTGTTAGAAAGTTAGAAGTGGGATATAAGATATGGGATTTTAACATTCAAACTGACAGAGTAATAGAAGCTAGGAGGCCTGATTCAGTAGTTGCAGACAAAGAGAATAGAAAGTGGCAGATAATTGTGACTTTACAGTCCCAAATGATCAGAAAGTCAATATGAGAGGTATAAAGAAAATAGCAAAGTGTTAGGATCTAGCCATTGAATTACAGAGACTATGGAAAGTGCGGGTAAAATGTATCCCTGTTGTGCATAAGGAATTGTCCCTAAAGATTTGAACAGACAGATAGAGGAAATAGACATAAAACTTAATTTAGTGCAGCTCCAGAAAACAGCGTTATTAGGGACAGCTAGGATACTTAGGAGGGTTTTTGGCATCTAAGATTACTTGTTGTAGCCCGATGTTAGGAACTTTTCTCTTCCAACAGTTTAATCTGTTGTGCATATATGAAATAATAATAATTCTTTCTAATTTTTGGCACGTAGCAGGAATTATCTAGGGGAGCGCAAGTCGATTACATCGACGCTACTACTCAGCTGGTACTTATTTTATCGACCTTGAAATGAGAAATGTTAAAGTCAACATTGGCTGCATTAAAGTTAATAATCATAATGATCATCGTTAGCTTTACCAACATTTTTGCTAGCAGCCATCACAGACAGAAAGGGGACCTTACTGTGCAATGCCAAAGCTACAGAGGTTTTTTCTTGTGGTTACCACACAATAGCTGGGGATAAACTCGCCGATACTCGGTTCGTGATTTCTTACATTCAGTAAGGAAGAGTATATGATTCAATGTGTTGGTTTAAAACTGAGGACAGAATAAAGAAACAAATTTGTTCGTCACACACACAAATGCGCGCACACACACACACGCGCACGTTTTTTTCCTGTAGGCTAATCATACAATATTTGAGACGAAGGTGCATAACAATATAGGTCATCGGTGACAGTGTTAATCCTTGGTTCATAGTCATCTTCAGAGCCCCATGTGGACTGGTGATCATCGCAGAGATAACTTTTGGTGATATGTGGTTGAGTGTGACTTTTATAGATGTACAAGCCTTCTTGAGCCCACAAAACCACAAAATGATCCTGGAATTGCAGTATGAGTGGGTGCCGAGAGAAAAATGTTAGGAATGGTTCTTCAGTCGTTTAAAATCTTTCTTTTCAGATGAGCTGAAACAACAACAACGACTCGCAATAACCGTTTTTCATCAGAGTTCATCACCTTTACCTTAGTTCCTGAAGACTGCGGGAAAGCAAGCAAAGAAAACGGTGCAATAAAAAGAATATACTCCCAGAGAAGATAAGCAGAAACTGTGAAAATTTCAGCTACGATTGGC
>NC_068991.1:37196237-37200833 GCF_001194135.2 Octopus bimaculoides | reverse complement strand
CCAAAATTTGAAATCAGTTCTAGCTACATTATTAGTATTTAGTATATGAGTAAATATTAACTCAATATGAATATTAGCTAAATATAAATATTTAGGTGTGGTAAGTAGCTTGCTTACGAACCACATGGTTCTGGGTTCAGTCACACTGCGTAGCACCTTGGGCAAGTATCTTCTACTATAGCCTTGGGCCGACCAAAGCCTTGTGAGTGGATTTGGTTGATAGAAACTGAAAGAAGCCTGTTGTATATATGTATATATGTGTGTATGTGTGTGTATATGTTTGTGTGTCTGTGTTTGTCCCCCCAACATCGCTTGATAACCGATGGTGGTGCGTTTACGTCCCCGTAATCTAGTGGTTCGGCAAAAGAGACCGATAGACTAAGTACTAGGCTTACAAAGAATAAGTCCTGGGGTCGATTTGCTTGACTAAAGGCAGTGCTCCAGTATGGTCACAGTCAAATAACTAAAACAAGTAAAAGAGTAAAGAGTATTAACTACTGTCTACTTCCCTTAGCTTAAAAGTATAATTTATAAATCTAAAAGCATTTCATTACAGTTTATCTACAGAAAGTTTTTCGAAACACAATAAATGGATTTCCATTTCAACAAGTGCATCCGCTTGTTCAACTAACTCAGCTCCTTGGTCATTCAATTAGCAGATAAATTTCAGGGTATTCCACACTCAGGCAGTCAGTGTGCATACTGCAACACAACTATAGACTTATACTCCACTTTCCATCTCCCTAATTTCACTCACATGGATACAAATTATAAACCATGTGACAATGTATGATATTGATATACTTCAACATTTTCAATGCTCTGAGTTGCCTCCTAAAATGGTTTACGTAAATGGCTGAAACTGTTTTTATTTCACTTACATTACTCACACCCACACTGAAGGCATCAAGGTTTCTTGATTTCATATTTCTCCTCATCTTTATACAAATACACAGCTACCTTTTCCCAGAGGAAAAGAAAAATATATATGTGAAATAGTGTGAATTTGGGAAAGAAATAAAAGAGCAAATCATGTATTTTAAACTTTTTATATTTGTTTTATTCAGAATCAACAATTGTTTATTTGATATTCAAATATATGTTTCAAACCTGTCTATCATAAATTCATTGTGTTGAAGTGGATTCAGGTGAACTAACATCGTGTCCAACCAGGCTAGCTCGACAAGAAAGTTCTGGTAATGAATAATCCTGGACTTTAGAAGGAGACTGACTTGCAGACATGTTTGAGTTGGTGAACTCTTTCCTGGGGCTGTTGAAACTGGACAGTGTGCATGAGCTGAGATTTGAACAACTTCTGAAGATGCTATGGTCAGGGGTGTTAGACCTATCTTTAATGCAGAAATAAAAACACAAAACATTAGTAGAAAGAAACCCCTATTGCTAAGTATGGCAATGAGCATCATTTTCATGGTGCCAAATAAATGACAGACAAGTCTCCATTTAGAAGGACACTATTGAGTCTCAGAAAACATTCTTCGTTAGGTAATAAGGTGCCTGTTTTAGACAATTTGGTAAACTGAAGCAATGTAGAAATAAATATACCATTCAAAAGCGCAGCGGATTTGAAACCAAAATTTTTCAACTGACAGTCCAATACCATGTCTGTCTGGTCACTCTACTTCTTGTGCAATATCAGACTAAGTTTTACTGAAGAATATGAGAGTGTGTCCTTGTCTAAATGAGAAAGAAAACTGTCAAAGACAGAGGATGATTGGAAAACTAGCAACTTACCTGATATTGGAGACAAGGGTTTGTACTTCATTGGAGCTGCTTCTATCAATAACTTTTGCAACACATCATCAGCAAGGCAGGGAGGAGACTTCATAACGGAGGATAAGACATCAGAAGGGCTTTGCTGACTTAAGTTGCTAAAACAACAACAACAGCAATAATAATAATAATAATAATAATAATAATAATAATTATCATTATTATTATTATTATTATTATTATTATTATCATCATCATTATTTCTTTATTAACAATTAAAGGTTTATACAAAGACCAAGGACAGACAGGTTGGGATAGAACATTATGATATGAAATGAGGGTTACATGAAGCTGTGTAAACAGTCAAATAACAAAGAAACAAAAAATACAAACAAGAAAAATCTCAAAAGTAGGGCAGCTTGTGTAAGCCCTTCAAAACCACAGTCATCCTCACCATTAAAGTGAGCGCCCCCTCTCCCCACTCTCCTCCCTCAATCTGCAAGCACATGCTCAGTGCAAGCCATTCACTATGATCATCCTTGCCACATTCACACGGCTTTCAACAAATTTGCAGCAAAGCAGCACTTCCCTCTCTAGCCTCACTTTTGTTTTTACCAACTGGAACTTGAAAAAGTTGATGAGGCCCTTCCAGTCTGGTCCATCGCACAACCTTCCACTAAGGCCATCAGATATAAATACTGCCTCTCTTTTTCGGCCAAAGGAAGGCAGTGGGACAATTTTCACAATGGACTCAGCTGACAACCAGATCCATCCTACATATATGTTTTATGTCAGTGTTTTATATAAACCCTCATGTCAGCAATGCTCGAGCACTGGACAAGGGTGTGTACAACAGTGTCATCATTCTGAATGTATGTGGACTAATGGCACTTCCATACTCTCTTTTGACTCTTTACTCTTTTACTTGTTTCAGTCATTTGACTGTGGCCATGCTGGAGCACCGCCTTTAGTCAAGCAAATCGACCCCAGGACTTATTCTTTGTAAGCCTAGTACTTATTCTATCGCTCTCTTTTGCCAAACCGCTAAGTGACGGGGACATAAACACACCAGCATCGGTTGTCAAGCAATGCTAGGGGGACAAACACAAACACACACACACACACATATATATACATATATATACAACGCGCTTCTTTCAGTTTCTGCCTACCAAATCCGCTCACAAGGCTTTGGTCAGCCCGAGGCTATAGTAGAAGACACTTGCCCAAGGTGCCACGCAGTGGGACTGAACCTGGAACCATGTGGTTGGTAAGCAAGCTACTTACCACACAGCCACTCCTGCACCTGTAGAATTTATCTCAAACCAGCACTGCTCCTAGTGGCTTTGCCAGGCCAGAGATTTCTGGAAGTTATCCATGGGTCCTAGTCCAAAAGTCCTCTGGAACAGACAAGACAGATGGTTCTCATCAACACCTGCCACTCAACATATACAGAACACTAAAGATCACATTGACCTATAGGCAGAGGGCCGTGAATGCCTGATGACACTCTAGGTGCCAGGCGCTCTGCTTCAGTCTATGTTTCATTCAGGACTGCAGTTCAGTCAAAGAGACAAGCTGCAGAAAAGTGATTCTGACAAATAGCAATCAAACCTGCCAACAATCAAGGAAACACTGATGTGGCTGCCTTAGCCTTTATCTGCACATCATTAGCCACAGCATGCTCAGTCCGGCATTCTGTAGGTGTTGACAACAAATGGAGTGACTGACCAGGGAAATGCACTCAACTACTTTGTGGTATTATTTTTCAGAATGTTGTATGCCATGAAAGCTGAAAAATTTTGTATGTGTGATGGATGTTATGTTAGTTGGTGTGATGTATTTATTGTGAGTGACACTTGTCTGTTGGTGCATGTTGTCCATTATTCCTTTATCACTTTTGTTTATGACAGTGTAGTTAATAATACTCCTTTTTTGTTTGTGCTACAGCATGTGATCAACCTTATTTTGTGTGTAAATGAGGTTGTGTTAATAATATTTTCTACTCTAGGCACAAGACCCAAAATTTTGGGGAAGGGGCCAGTCGATTAGATCGACCCCAGTTAAGCAACTGGTACTTTATTGACACAGGAAGGATGAAAGGCAAAGTCGATCTCAACGTTATGTTAATAATGTGGTGTCTGTGATAGTGGTGGTGGTGGTGGTGGTGGTGGTGGAGATATAGATGCAAATATAGGTGATAGGTATATAGATATAGATATAGGTGCAAATATAGATGTTTTCATGTTTGTGTGTGTGTGGTGGGGGAAAGAGTTCTGTTGATGGATTGTTGCTCTAAAGCAGGGGTGCTCAATATGCCTTACCAATTATTATTGAAATTTTCAGTGTATTGTGCAGTTTATTATCATATTTTCTGTCCTTATAAGGCGATTCTCATCACTTCTGAAATCTAAACTGTTTGCAGTATGTTGTATAAAACACTTACCTTGGTAGCATTAAATCTTCATCAAGAGAAGAGTTAGTTGATCGAGCAGTTGTACATAATGAATTGGCAGCAGATTCAGTTAAAGACACAGCACATGATTCCAACAGATCTTGTAAAACATCAGGCTCAAGAGTAGAATTCATCTACAGATAATAATAATAATAATAATAATAATAATAATAATAATAATAATAATAATAAAAAAAAATGCTTTCTAATTGATGTATCAATACCAGCAGATGACAACGTTTCTCTAAAAGAAATGGAAAAACTTTCAAAATACAAAGACCTGGAAATAGAGATAACTCGAATGTGGAATCTAAAAACAGAAACAATTCCTATCATAGTAGGTGCCTTAGGTATAATAAAAAAATATTCAGACAAATACATAACAAAAATAGCAGGACTTACAAATATAT
>NC_068991.1:37192642-37194845 GCF_001194135.2 Octopus bimaculoides | reverse complement strand
TGTGTGTGTGTGTGTGTGTGTGTGTGTGTGTGTGTGTGTGTGTGTGTGTGTGTGTGTGTGTATGTGCACGTGAGCGCTGGACTATGTGTTTAGTTATATTTCTTTCCAATTCATTTGTATCCTGAGTTTACTTCCTGTCAAGATTTACTTAACCATTTATTCTTCCAAGATGAAATACCAGTTAACTACTGGATCGAATTAGTTTTACTCGTTCATCGTTGATTTTCATCCTTTCAGGGTTGTTGATAAGATAAAGTAGCTGCCAAATATCTAGCATCTAAAATTGCTGTCCTAGTGCCACACACACACACGAACTCGCGCGCATGCACGCATAGACGCGCGCGAACACACGCACACATACACACAGACACAAACACACACATAGGTATATTTGCATAAATGTATTTTTACCTGCGTACATATGAATTTCATCAGAAGTTAAATGTCTGTGTCTAAGGGAAATAACTGCAAATCCTCTAAATATATGTCTCATTATTACTTCCCTTGCATCCAACGTTTTTTGATGTACGTTGACGACATAAACAAAAAGAGCTACGATCATTACGATTCGATTTTAATTCCCCTGAAACAGCCCTATGAATTAATGTTACGATCTCTAATTATTGTCATTTGGAATTGGTTACATTCCTTCTTTTGCTCAAAATAGAAACAACCTTTACAGGACAACCTAAAAATGCAACCTATACCATTTTCACATTCAATATGGAAAAATTCTATTCAAAAAAGGATATTAAAAATGAAAATAAAAAATTCAGTATATTTGCTTTAATTATGTATCACTAAAACACACACACACATACATGCATACACACACACACACACACATACATACATACATACATGCATGCATGCATACATACACACACACATACACACATACCTACATACATACATAGGTGTGGCTGTTGTGTAAGAAGTTTGCTTCCCAACTACTTCGTTCTGGGTTCAGTCCTACTGCATGACACTTTGGGCAAGTGACTTCTACAATAGCCCTGGATGCTGACCGAAGTCTTGTGAATGGATTTGGTAGATGGAGACACTAGAAGAAGCCAGTCGTGTGTGTGTGTGTGCTTGTCTCACCACCACCACCACCACTTGACAACTAGTGTTGGTGTGTTCATGTCCCCGTGACTTAGCGGCTTGGCAAAAGAGACCAAAAGAATAAGTAACTGGGGTCGGTAAGTTTGACTAAACTTCTTCAAGGTGGAGCCCCAGCATGGCCGCAGTCTAATGACTGAAACAAGTAAAAGATACATACAGTCATACATACATGAAGGGCTTCTTTCAGTTTCCATCTACCAAATCCACCCAGAAAACTTTATTCAACTTAAGACTATAAAAAAGAAGATATCTGCCCAAGGTGCCATGCAGTGGGAAGTAAACTTCTTACCACATAGCCACGCTTGTGGCATTTTCTTTACTTTAGTTCCAAGGTTCTTTGGGAGATTTTGTTGTTTTATCATTTTGTTTTTTGTTTGTTTCTTGGTGGCTACCACTCTGACAGATTAAATAATACCACAGCACATGATAATTGTCTATAATTTAACATAATCAACAGACCTCAAAAATCTGGACAGGATAGCAAGCTATTACAAAAAGGCACAGTTATGTGGTAGGTACAAAAATGCAATACAATGGACTAAACGTCTAACACTAGGAACTGCCTACAAGTTGAAAACAAGGAGAATGTAGGTTGTACTTTTAAAATTATAAAAAAACATACATGAAATACAGATGCTAAGAGTTAATGTGTAGTTGCTAACGTCACAAATATCAAGAGGCGTTATGAACAATAATTTCTTTGATGAAAAGTTACAAAAACCAATATACAATTTTAGCGATAAATTAAGAACAATAATTTCTTTGGTGAAAAATTACAAAAAAACCAACATACAATTTTAGGAATAAATATAACGGTACAAGGGAGATAAATATAACTTCAAGTAATAAGAGTTATGTCCCTTAATCAATTTTTATTTGATTTGAACTTTATTTTATAATAGTTCAAATTAATAGGTCACAGAAATATAAAATTGCTCTGAGGCAAAACAGAGAAATCGTTTATAAATTTTTTTGCTAATACCACTAGCTTTTTAAACACCGCTCCCAAATAATCAAATTATAAACGGACATATACGCACATCACCTTCTAAACCTATTTATATACATACATACATATATA
>NC_068991.1:37191165-37192253 GCF_001194135.2 Octopus bimaculoides | reverse complement strand
CAATCCTTAAATTCTTAAATATACTCAAATACCCAAAATTTCAAGGAGTTCCTGCCTTAAAACAGGAACTAAACCACAGTTATTTTGTGTTCTTTGCTACATTGGTTTCTATTAACCCATTTATTCTATCAGAAGAATTTTTATTCATTAAGATAGAAGAAATACACATAATTATATATATATATATATATATAGTTCAAAAAAACAATAACAAAAAAACAAAAAAACAACAAAGTGAGGACGTGATATGGATAGTATTATTGGACGCTCAGGATATATATATATATACAGAAACACACACACACACACACACATATATATATATAGGGTATAATGGGTAAATTGTCGCCATTTTATATTTTTAATTTTGCACATTCTTTGTTCTTGATTTTGTCAACTACACAGTATGGCAGGGTCAGTTGAGCACCATCTATGAGATAAACAACACCATGACGCAATTCAGTCAGCCAGAAATTTGGAAACGACATGCTGTACTGCTTGGCATTTGTGCCAAAAGCTCCAATACAAACATTTCAGAGTGTTTGGGTGTCAATCTGAGTACATGTACCAAGAGTGATAAAAATTAAACATTCAATCAACATCATGGCATTTGGAGTGATCACTAGTGATGGCGACGTTATACCTCCATTCATCTTCCCACATGGCCTTAGACACCACACGGAGTCTTACATCAAGTGCCTGGAGGAGGTAGTGCTGCCCTGGGTGAAGAGAGTGGCTGCTGGAAGACCTATGTCTGGCAACAAGACTCTGCACCATGCCACACAATCAGGAGAACCCAGTCATGGCTGTCAGGCAATTACTGCGATCACATCTGGCCTCCTATCTCCCCCTTAATTATTGTGTTTGGGGTGCGGTTGAGCGAGAGATCAACAAAACACCTTGTAATACCAAAGATGAACTGAAGGCAAGAATTATGGCAACATTCAGCAACTTAAGCAAGGAGACCATCCAGAAGAGTTGCAGGAGATTCTGAAGTCATCGGGAGGCTGTGGTTGAAACCACTGGCGAGTTTATTGAATAAATTTACTCTTTGGTATTTCAAGATATTTTTATGGAATTTTTGTAAG
>NC_068991.1:37166998-37189181 GCF_001194135.2 Octopus bimaculoides | reverse complement strand
TATATATATATATATATATATATATATATTTATATATATACGTTCAAAGCAGAGATGGTACAGAAACAATTGCAAAGGTGTGTTAACGAATTTCTTTGTCTTCTTATTCAGATTATATATAGAGATAGATAGACAGACAGATAGACAGACAGACAGACAGATAGATAGAAAGATAGACAGACAGATAGATATATGACAGGATTCATTCTGTTTCCATCTACCAGATCTATTCATAAGGTTTTAGCCAACCTGGGATTATAGTAGAAGATACTTGCCAAAGGTGCCACACAGTGGGACTGAAATGGGAACCATGTGGTTGGAAAGCAAGCTTCTTACCACACAGCCATGTCATACACACACACATAGGGTTGATGAAATAAGTGCCCGTTGTAAACAGGTCGATGTAATCCACTTAACGTCGTCCTCAAATTTGCTGGCCTTGTGCAAAAAAATATGAAACCATTATTATTATTATTAAGGTAATGAGCTAATGGAATCATTAGCATGTCGGACATAATGCTTAGTAGCAATTTTTTGACCCTTTGTGTTCTGATTTGAAATACCACGATGGCCAATTTTGCTTTTCATCCTCATGAGATCAATAGAATAAAGTCAAGAACTGGGGGTCAATGTCATCAACTTGCCCCATCCTTTAAGATTGCTGGCCTTGTGCTGAAATCTAAAAGCATTATTATTATTATTTTTATAACTGAGGTGGAAGTTGGAGTCTTGAATCAGTCAAGAGTAGAGATCAAAGAAGTCAATATGTAAAAATGTTCTCTTACATCTGAATAGTCAAAATTTCTAGTGTTGATGTCATACAATTGTTCATCGATTTTCTTCATCCTTTCTTTCATATTTCTTTCTTCTTTTGAATCCAATAAAATTTTCTCACCAAATTGTTTCAGTCCAAAAGTATCAGATGGTGGTGAGACAGTGCTAAATATGCGTTGCTGTTGTGACAACAAAATTTTAACGAATTAATATAAATTTGCATCAGTTCATATAATTAAATATCATAAATCTACCCAAGTATATTGAAATTCATTTGAATCAATCATTTTAAAGCTATGGCTGTTGTTTTTTGTATTATATGACAAACTATACATTGAGATGGTTTTATCATTGCTTTTTCTAAACCCACTCAAAGATCTAATATCAAGTGAAAAGTTAACAAAACTTCTATCGATAATTAGACATGTTCCTCTATCATCACAATGTGAATGTGAATATATTGTGATGCTGAAGGAATAATCACCAACAACTTTTAAATACATTAAATATTGGTTTTAATACTCTTTTAATACAGAAAATGTTCCAAATAAACTTTTTAGAACTTTGTATATAATTTTGGAAAACATGTAAATATGAAACCTCTAGCCCATAGATATATTGTCTCCTGTCATTCTAAGTTTTCTACCACTACTACAATAATCTCTACTTCTCAGAATTAGCTCAGTAGCATACCACCTTGACCCAAATTCATCAAACATATTCATTTTCATCTTATTCTCACCCAAGCTCCAGTAATTACTATCTTAACCCACCATACCCACTGAATGTCAACTCTTTGTAGTTCCCTGCCTACTTATGCTCTACTAGCAACCATAGACTAACAGATGTTCAAACTGAACATGAAACAATAAAAAAATGTACTCCAAGCAATACTTAACAGTGGGAGTTGGTGATCGATGTTTCAAAGCAATCATTTCAAATTCTGATGGTGTCATCAAATATCTCAGTTTGTAATCTATTTCAGCAAGACTGGTTTTATCTTCCAGGCTGCTCAAGAATCCATCTTCTCTTTGAGATGATAAGGAATCCTTAGTTGCCAAATCAGAAATCTATAAAAAAAAAATAATAATAATAAAAGAAAGAAGGGAAAAATAATGAAGAAAAAAATTGAAAATATATCACTAAATAAAGTAGTTTTGTTTTCTTTCAATTTATATTTTCAGAAATATTTTATTGCTTTTGTTTGGTTAGATAAAGCAGTTGTCAGTATACATAGTACCATATTAACAATATTACAGACCCTTTTGCAAAGCAATGCACCAGAATCTCAACATACACAATGACACCAATTATTATTGGGCTCGCAGACCTGTGAGAACCCAACACAGCTGCCCAGTGTACCCATGCTTTCAGACAGCATTGAGCATACAAACTGAAGCTTGTTCATATACCAGTAAAGTACTGATCTCTTAGAAGAGAAATTTACCTCTTAATCACCCAGTTCATGTTACAGTGAAGCAGTAACATGTATGTAAAGATATAGTTTACCATTGTAAACAGTGGGTGTCAACTCATTGGGTAATTGGTGACTACACTGCATACTTGATGCACTTCACATAAAGTGGTACCATGTGAAGATACAATTTACCATTGTAAACAGTAGAATCAAATTTCTGTGAAATTAATGAGTGTTCCATAAACTCAAGAGACCTAAATTTTTTTTTGAATCTAGAAAAAGTGACAGCAAATCACTCTTTTGTATCTTCTTTTGAATTCCTCATTGAAGAGGAAGTCTTTTGATAGTGATCCAAACACTTAATTGTATGCAGAACTTTATCAATGCTTTGAAGATTTTGTTATTCAAGTTAGTCACCTCTAGAGTTAACTACTAATTCTTTAAACTATTTATATATGCCAGATGGATTATATATAATTAGTTAGTTAGTTAGTTAATTACTTAGTTAATTAGTTAGTTAATTAGTGTGCTGAGAATTTCTCTGCATTACTGATATGCATTTTCCATTCCTCTGTATTGTCTCTGGCATTATCTCTTGGATAATACACCAAGCACCTTCTGATATTGTTCTTCCTTCACCAGCAGTGACCAATACTTTGTTTGTGATAAATGGAACATCTTGGTATAGCTCTTTGTTAGACATGTGTCAACATCATTAGATATTTAGAACAGCATGGAGTGTGCTAGTGTGTGAATCCTTTAAAGGTTTCATCATGGAAGCTGTTAGTGACCATGTGATTGAACTATGAACTAAAATTTATTCAAATGAAAACCTGAAGTCTATTTTAGTGCTCCATGGAAAATTAGATTTCCATATCATCCTTACAGTTAAGCACCCTCCACACTTTACTAATCCTGATTTCTATATCGCTCTTAGATTTGGAGATATGACTTCCAAGTTATTTGTAGTTCCCTACTCTTTGATTTTTTTACTCCATTCAGAAAAATACAAGCTTTCAGTTTTATCTTGGCTGTCATACATATATCTATTTTAGATATATATATGACAGATAGAGATATAGACATATGTTTAGATATAGTGTTGATATGAGGGTGGGCTGAAAAGTTCAAAGCTATGAAGGGGTTATGCTAGAGCTGTGAAATCTTGCGTGCATTAATTTCAACTTTCTTTATTAATAACAGCATTATTTCATTCCAAGAAAACTGACATCTGACTATTCAAAGAAGACTTCAAATGTAACTAGTAGGGACTTCTCTTGAAAATCAACAAAATTTGGCATCATGGAGTTATTAAGTACCTGCAGAAAAACAACAGCCACTACCACCACCACCACCACACCACCGCCACCACTACACCACTACCATCAAAATAACAACAATACTGTCATGTAATATTTCTCATACATACTTCCTCTGATAAAATCATTATCATCATCAACATTTAACATCCATTGTCCATACTGGCATGAATTGGACAGTTTGACCAGGGTTGATAAGCTGAAAGGCTGCACCAAAACTCCAGTCTGATTTGGCATGGTTTTCTATGGCTGCATGCCCTTCCTAATGCCAACTACACCAAGAGTGTAACGGGGGCTTTTATGTGCCACCAGCATTTGCATGACACTGGTATCTACCATGACTGTGATTTTGCTTGGCTTGATGGGTTTTCTTATCAAGCATGACATAATGCCAAAGGTCTTGGTCATTGCCTTTGTGAAGCCCAACACCCAAAAGGAACTCAGCCACTTTTCCTCCATGAAGTCCAATGCACAATGTAAAAATATAAGTCAAATTATCATTATCATATCTATCTCAAAAATCTCAAAAGTTGTCTCACCTGTATTTCTTTAGGAGTTTCATACAATGTATCCAAGTCTTGAAGCAAATTCTCAATTCTGTTTTTCTCTTCAGGTGTCATAGAAACTACACTATCAGCATCTTTAGCCAACTGAAATCAAACAGAAATAAATACAATTAAAACTAAGAATGTAAAAAAAATAAAATAAAAGGAAGATGAAACAAAAAGAAACTGTATTGTTGAATACTTGGTCCCTATAAAGATCATATAGTTGACCAAAACAATAAAGCTCTGAATGGCTGCATTTCCTTTCAGCACTTCTTGGTTCGGGGCTCAAATCCCATAAGAGTCCTCTGTATTTTTTATTCTTCTGAGGTCAATAAAATAAGAAGTAATAAACTGAGAAGATTCAAGTGAATATATGTGTTACTTTTAAAAGCGGTTTTATTCCCTTTACAAGAAACTAATATTTTGATAGCTGTGACAGCATTTTGATATTAGCTCTGACTTTTTCTATAAAGTATCAGTTAGTTTGGTTACAATATGGTATTTCTCTGGACAGAAAGTATTTTGAATAAATTAAAAAATCATGATGTATGACATTCACTACCTCAACAACAACAACAACAACAACAAAGAGCTAACAAGCATGTGTGATGACATTCCACCAGAGTGCAAGGATGCAGAAATACCTTTAGTTGGTGTCAAGGTATGCAGTAAAACCACTGGGAGGGAAGGAGCCCTAGCTGGAGTCACATCATCCTTCTACGAGAGAGACACTCTGATGTAAAACCTGCAGTTTAATATAATTACTTGTCATCTTGCTCTGACCTGTCTCTAGGTACTAATCATAGAGACTCAGAAAGTAGTATTTGTTTTGTTCAAGCATTTACTACAATAATCCCATGATGTATAGATGTCTCTTTACGGTGACCTCATTTGTTATGCAATCTACTGAAAGTCCTATGGAGATAGAAGAGTGGAAATGTGATCAGACCTAACCAGAAGAAATCACACAGTAAGTAACATCTTTTGTCTGTCACCTATGCTTCAAACCGTGCATATCTACAACAGGACTGAATAGTTATCTGAGAGATCATGGATGGAGAGTCAGAAATGTCATTGATAGAAGGTAGAAAGAGATGGCAGTCATCTGTAAAGAGAGAGAGCAATCACCATGTATGTATGTATGTATATGCATGAATACATTTGGTGGAAGATCACAAATTTGTGTGGTATAGATTAATTAAATGACTCAAACATCAATAGATGTCTGGTACTTGTAGTTGTGATGATTGGGGAGGGAACAAAATCACAACCAGTGTGAAGTGAAATTAAAATACAAAGAAAACAAAACTAAAAAGTTTACAGTAGTCAAAGGTTTCTCCATTCCAGAACCTCTACAGGCTAAAGAGAGCAGCCAACTTTCTTCAAAATTCACCTGCTGCTGCTTTGAAAATGAAGGATACATCACAGAGAATGGTTATGGCTTAAACAGTTTTCAACATAGACCTGTACAAATAGGATTCACTTGAAGCTAAACAACAATAGCAGCAGCAATGCAATCTAATAAAATTATCTACCTGAATGTTTCTTTTAATAAAGTTCTTTTTGGTTTTCTTCTTCATCTGACTATGTTCTTCATCCTGACTTGAGGCTGTCTCCTTGATTTGCACCAGACTAAATGGCATTTCATTGAGTTCTAATTGATGGAGAGACTCATTACTAAATGACAGTCGTATTTCACTTGAGACTACTTCCTTCAATGCCTGACTTGTGTCTGTCCCACTGAGTTCTATTAGTTCACTGGGTGATTGATTGAGTGACTTATTGTTGATATATTGGCTCAAATCTTCACTAATGAGACCCACTTGATCTGAGTCCACACCACTAGGTGCTTGAGCTGGAGACTCACTACTGATATTTTGGTTTGAGTATGTATTACTGAGTTCCACTTGGTCCAACACTGCATCACTGGGTGCTTGATGTGGAGACTCAATACTGATACTTTGACTTGAGCCTTTATTACTGAGCACCACTTGGTCTAAGACCACATCACTGGGGACTTTATTTGGAGATTCAATATTGATATTTTGGCTTGAGCCTGTACCACTGAGCACCACTTGGTCTAAGACCACATCACTGGGTACCTGAGTTAGAGGCTCACAGCTGATATTTTGGTTTGAGCCAGCAACACTGAGTCTCATTTGGTCAGGATTCACATTAGTCGGTGTTGAGCTCAGGGAATTATCATTGGTAACTTGAACTAACTTGAAATCATAGGATGACACTGGGTCTGACATCATATCACTAACTTCTTGATTCAAAGACTTTTTGTCAGTGGTTTCATCCTTGAGGCCTTCGTTTGAAATTTCATTAATAATGTCTTTGACTGAGTTTGTATCCTTAACAATATCAGCAGAGGATAGTTCACTTTGGAGAATTTTGTCTTTGACATTCTCACTACTGTACCCGATGTCTTCAAGAAAATGGGCTTCATCGTCCAATATGAGATCCTGAGTTTTCTTTTCAGTATACTCATTCACCATAGCTACAATAATTACAACATACAATAGGTAGTTAATATATGAACGCAATATTGATGTTGATGATGATCATGATGA
Organism: Octopus bimaculoides; assembly: GCF_001194135.2. Lineage (NCBI taxonomy): Eukaryota > Metazoa > Mollusca > Cephalopoda > Octopoda > Octopodidae > Octopus > Octopus bimaculoides. Next base: position 37,182,547 of record NC_068991.1, on the reverse strand, counting down.
AAATGGTTATGACAAGGAAGACCAAGTCATGCAGACAGCCGTAATTTTTATGCTAATAAAAGACTGGGTGAAGACTATGATGATCTATATGATCATAACAATAATGTTGAAAATGATGGTGATTATGGTGACTGATAATGATGATGAGGATGACAATGACAACAACAACAACAATAATGATGATGATGATGACGATGATGATGATGATGATGAAATTAATGAAATAACAGATGAAATTGATCCTACACACTGCATTTGATGAAAGATCAGCAACAATGTTCAAGATGAATCAGATTACGTAAAAGCAAAGTAAAATATCAGAGAGCCACAATGTAACAGTGGTTTGACTAGATTTTTATTAGAAATTCCCATCTGTTCTTTGCAGCTGTCTAAGCCAGAGCTTACCTCTAGTTTTTTTGCCAATATAGGGATAAGAAACAAATCACCAGCTGGATAGGCTCCCAGTATGTCACAGTCAAAAGCCAACAAATATCTCATAGCATAATGAGATATTTGTTGGCTTAGCTTGATGTGACTCAGCTTGATGTGTCTTCTCAGTTATAATGAGATGGTTTGGGCCATTTTAAGTTAAGACATTTCTGTCATAGATACAGTACATTTCTGATGTTGAGACAAGACCTTGCAACTTCTTGACTGGTTTTCTAGTGTCACAGCCACTGTGCTATCAACTAAGGAAGAAGCATAAAGAAAGGACAACAACTCACTTGACATTGATCGAGAAGAATCACTTTCGGTATCATCTTCTGATTTTAGTTGTTCAGTTTTGAAGAAAGGCGAATATGCAAAAATACTATCTGTAGTGTCATCTTTCTCTGTAAATAGAATTATAATAATGTTAACTATGTGTATTCAATCCACTTGTTGTCATTTATGACAATACAGTTGTTATGTAATTGGGATTTAGTTTGACTAAACTCAAAAGTTAAACACAAAAAAATTAGTGCAGGTGTGTTGGCACTCTGTCGCTTACGACGTCGAGGGTTCCAGTTGATCTGATCAATGGAACAGCCTGCTCGTGAAATTAACGTGCAAGTGGCTGAACACTCCATAGACACATGTACCCGTAACATAGTTCTCAGGGATATTCAGCGTGACAAGGCTGACCCTTTGAAATACAGGCACAACAGAAACAGGAAGTAAGAGTGAGAGAAAGCTGTGGTGAAAGAGTACAGCAGGGTTCACCACCATCCCCTGCCGGAGCCTCGTGGAGCTTTAGGTGTTTTCGCTCAATAAACACTCACAACGCCCGGTCTGGGAATCGAAACCGCGATCCTATGACCGTGAGTCCGTTGCCCTAACCACTGGGCCATTGCGCCTCCACTTAGTGCAGGTAACACAAAAAGAAAAAAGAAACAGGGTTTGATGTTAAGTTGTTGATAGTTTTCAGTCCTAAAGGTCAGCTTTGATTGGGTAGACATATCACCAAAGGCATAACAGGTATGGCTCTCCTATCTTCCTTTCAAACAGTGTCTCATCATCATCATCATCATCAACATCATCCTCATTTAGTATCTATTTTCCAAGCTGGCATGGGTTAGCCGGTCTGACTGGGACTGGTCAGCCTGGTTTCTATGGCTAGATACACTTCCAAATGCCAACCACTATACAGAGTGTACCAGATGCCTTCTATGTTTCTCCAGCAGGGGTGCTTTTTACCTGTCACTGACATGGATGCCTTTTATATGTCATTGGCACTGGCCATGACAACGATTTCACTTAGCTTGATGTGTCTTCTCAAGTATAGCAAATCGCCAAAGGTCTTGGTTTCTTGTCATCATCTCCATGAGACTAAACATCTGAAGATCATACTTCACCACCCCATCCCACGTCTTCCTGGGTCCACTTCTTCCACAGGTTCCCTCTACAGTTAGGGATCAGCACTTCTTTACACAGGACTACATTATCAAAAGTACCTTTCATTTGTTGTTTATTGCTGTTTAGTTCCATGTTTATCTTGAATTTACCAAAACTGTAATGAAAGACATTCAATTATGAAGGCATCTTTTTTTTATGTTTTCCTTTGCAGAGATAGTTTTGAGACACTGGAGCAAGTTGTGGTCCTTTGATTTGTTTGATCCTGTTCAAATGTCCAATTCATGCCAGATTGGAAAATGGACATGAAAATGGCGAAAAGAAACTGACAATGTGTGTACAATGGACCACATTATGAAATACTAATACTTTTTTAAGATGATATTGTATGGTTTACAAAAAAACTAAATGCTAATTGTAGGAACTCAAGTGACCACATAATAGCTCCTCCACTGCCTCACATAATACTGATTTCAAATTTTAGCACAAGGCCAGCAATTTTGGGTGACAGGGTAAGACAATTATGTCTACCCCAGTGATCAACTTGTACTTATTTTATCAACCCTGAAAGCTAACCTCAACAGATTTTGAACTCAGAACATAAAGATTGACGAAATGCCACTATGCATTTTGCCCGGCATGCTTCAATTTGTTCATCCAGCATGTGTAATGAGATAAGGTTATTTTAAAAAATTGTTTTTGCTTTAATTTCAGCTAGGTTTTGGTTTTAAAGGTTCAAATCACAGTCATAAAGATGCCAAATACTGTAGAGTAAAACAGCTGACTGACTAATGTTATCAGTGGTGCAAAGAGAACAAGATGTATACATACACATATACACATATGAATGCATGTGCACACACACATGCACACATACATGTGAATATTCATACACACACATGCACATAGTGGTTATGAGCATAGGCTACATGAATGATTAACAACTGCAAGGTGTATGCTTCAGATTTTGGTGGATTCATTATGCCATGCCTTCACCAGGAAAATGGCAGAATTGTTAGATGAAATCCCTTGCAGTATTCATTCTGGTTCTCTGTACTCAAATCTCACCAAGGTCAACTTTGCCTTTCATTCTTTCAGGGATAGATCAATAAAATAAAATACCAGTCTAGAGCAACCGCTTAGTGGAATTGTGAGAACAGCAGATGAGGTGGTTTGCAGAATATATTTCAGCTTGTTTGCATTCTTGGTTCTTGGATGGCCAACTCAATCCATCATCTAGTCTTTGCAGATCTTTAACAGGCTCCAGTTTATTACAAGCATTCAGGTCAGGTCCTTTCTAAGAGGATAACGTCCTCCCTACCTTTATAAAAAGCTCTGGTAAAATAAGAATCATAGATACTGCCTTTCATTCTCTAATTAAGGGGTAAAAATATGGTACCCACTTAAAATTAACAAGCTATTTCCTAACTTCACTGTCTGGTTCACCGAATACAAAAGAATACTGCAGTAGACGATGACTAATGTCTCTTTTGATCCTATATTCAAATCACTGCTATCATGCATGGCTGTGTGGTAAGAAGTTTGTTTTCCAACCACATGGTTCTGGGTTCAGTCCAACTGCATGCCAACTTGGGTGTCTTCTACCACAGGCCAACCAATATCTTGTTAGTGGATTTAGATTTAGTAAATGGAAACTAAAAGAAGACCACTGTGTGTGAGTGCACGTGTGTGTGTGTGTGTGTGTGTGTGTGTGTGTGTGTGTGTGTGTGTGTGTGTGTGTGTGTGTGTGTGTGTGTGTGTGTGTGTGTGTAGAAGATGTAAGATGAAGTGGTGAGGAAGAATCTTCAGATGCTACATCTAACAGAAAATGACAAGGGACCAAGACTTCTAGTGGTTTGCTGTACTTGAGAAGACACACCAATCTAAGTAAAATTGTGGCTGTCCATGTATACAGGCATGTTCTCAACATCTCACTTTCAGCAGAGAGATCCAAGTCTTGCAGGCTCATGGGTGCCAGTACCACATAAAAGCACTTGTGCAAGCGCCACATAGAATCACCCATGCTGGTGTCACATAAAAAACACCTGTTCCAGTGTTACATAAAAGCACCCATGTTGGTGTTACATAAAAACACCTGTGCCAGTGTCACATAAAAGCATTGTGCCAGTGTCACTTAGAAGCACCTGTGCTGGTGTCACATAAAACTGCCTGTGCTGATAAAATCACTCAGTACACTTTGTAAAGTACTTTGTGCTAGGAAGGGCATCCAGCCATAGAAACCATGCCAAAACACAATTGGAGCCCTGGCAGCTCTCGAGCTGACCAACTCCTATTAATCTGTCCAACACATGCCAGTATGGAGAACAGCTGTTGAAAGATAATGATGATACTGAAACACTGCATTAGAAATGAAGTCCCTGAGTTCAGACCAACTCCAGGGAATTATAAATACTCTTTAACACATTTCATCTCATGAGCTGTGGTCATGCTGGGGCACCACATTAAATATGTATCCGAGTGTAAGAAATAGAGTCTGAACCAACTAAAATATGGTGTAAAACATGAAAAACTACAAAAAAATGAGGTCTATTGTTCAGAAAATGTAAAACTTTATTATAATAAAAGTAATTCTTACTGCTGCTACGATGCTTTGGTGAGTAGGTCAGGGCAAAGAACTTTTCAGTGTTGGCTTTTTCATCCCTCATTTCTATTCTTCCAGTTTTCTTTATCTTTTCCAACTCTTCAAGTAATCTAACAAATTAAACATGTATTTTGATGGATTTTCAAAAAAATGTTTTAAGAAATATAACAAAAACAACAGGACACAATGACTTGGAGTAAGAGAAAAAGATATCGCACAAAAGTAATCTTAATAATCATCATCATCATCATAATAATGATAATAATAATAATAATAATAATAATAATAATAATAATAATAATAATGGGCACTGCACACATCCTACGCAAAACACTTTCAATACGGTAACCATAAGAGCATCACAGCAAACCAGAGCACATACCCAAGGCACACAGAGCTGCGCTCAGTAGTGAAGTGGAAGCACGTTATAAAAATAAAACTACTGAACAATAATAATAATAATAATAATAATAATAATAATAATAATAATAATAATAATAATAATAATAATAATAATAATAGTAGTAAGAATGATAATAATAATCCTTTCTACTAAAGGCACGAGGCCTGAAATTCTGGGAGAGGGGCTAGTCGATTATATCGACCCCAGTGTTTCACTGGTACTTAATTTATCAATCCTGAAAGGATGAAAGGCAAAGTCAACCTCAGCAGAATTTGAATCATATGGTTGTGACACATGTGCCTGATGTACCCTTATCAGACAGGTAATCACGACAGGTGTATTGGGCTTCTTATATTTTATCCCAGTGTCACTTTGATGGCATGCACTGCTCTCTCACTCAATAATAATAATAGTAATCTTTTCTGCTATAGGCACAAGGCCTTAAATTAGGGGTGGGGAATAAGTTGAATACATCGACCTCAGTTAACTGATATTTTATTTTATTGAAAGTAAAGTTGAGCTCAGTGAGATTTGAAATCATTTTTAAGTATGTAAACAAGATGTACATTTTTGGATATACTTTTCAAATTAAGAGTGGCTGTGTGGTAAGTAGCTTGCTTACCAACCACATGGTTCCGGGTTCAGTCCCACTGCGTAGCACCTTGGGCAAGTGTCTTCAGGCTGACCAAAGCCTTGTGAGTGGATTTGGTAGACGGAAACTGAAAGAAGCCCGTCGTATATATATATATATATGGATGTATGTGTGTGTATGTTTGTGTGTCTGTGTTTGCCCCCCCCCCAACATTGCTTAACAACCGATGGTGGTGTTTACATCCCTGTAACTTAGCGGTTTGGCAAAAGATACTGATAAAATAAGTACTAGGCTTCCAAAGAATAAGTCCTGGGGTCGATTTGCTCGACTAAAGGCAGTGCTCCAGCATGGCCTCAGTCAAATGACTGAAACAAGTAAAAAGAGTAAAAAGAGAGTAAAAAGAGAAAGAGTAATAAAGATACTAATAAAAAGTTTTAAAATTTACTGTTTTTGTAAAAGAGCACTCTGCATCTTAGCTTCTTTCTCCTTGGTGAGCTTCTCATACAAAATGTGGTCAAGTCTTCTGATTTCATTAAATCCTTCAAAATAATTAGCGTACTCATTTTCTGGAACCCCTCTTAAATACTCATTGAAGTTAATATTATATTTGAAGAACTCAGGATATGTTTTTGCTGAAATATTCTCCTTGTTGTTCCCTTTGGTTCTGTTAGGATTCACTTGAGTGTAAACATTGCAAGTCAAGTTATTCCATTCAAGAGGTAGAGAAATAAAAAAGAAAAAAAAAAACAGCTCCCATTACTGTCATTATTCAGTTCTGATATTACAATTAAAATGAAACAAAATAGTCATGCTTTGTAGCTGGTGTGAGAACACAGATTGCTCTAATGAGTCATGCAGATGACAGTTTTTAAACTATCTTATGCATATCTTACACAATGGAGGAGGTTTTGTCTAAATTTGGATGCCCTCAAAAGTTTGTAAAAACACTGAAAGCTGTCCGTAAAGACATGAAAGCCAGAGTAAAATTTGGGGGCACACACTCTGAGCCTTTTCCAGTAGAGAGTAGTGTGAAACAGGGAGACCCTGATGCCTGTGTTTCTTTTTTTTGCAGTATATTTTGCTGCTGTGCTCTTATGTCCTCCAAGACACAAATGAGGGGCAGATGCAGAGAGACATGACTACAGGTACAAAGATACGTATACATCCATGTACAATACACATTTGTGTGTTAATCATCATCATCATCATCATCATCGTTTAACGTCCGCTTTCCATGCTAGCATGGGTTGGACGACTTGACTGAGGACTGGTGAAACCGGATGGCAACACCAGGCTCCAATCTAAATTTGGCAGAGTTTCTACAGCTGGATGCCCTTCCTAATGCCAACCACTCAGAGAGTGTAGTAGGTGCTTTTACGTGTCATATAGATATACACATGTACATATGCATATATATTCACACACCCATGTAAGGTGCATACAGATACATGTATAAATATATGTCAATACACATTTATAGATGCACATATGAGCAGAGATATATAAATTAGACACTGGGACATACACTGAACTAGGTTACACTGGATACATATAAGAGTAGAGGGACATAGATAGACTAATAGATATATGTAAAAAAAATAATCACAACATCAGGGGTCATTTAGCTCAGCCGGAATTAGAGAGGAAGAGTTCAATTTTCTGTAGTGTCTGCGAACAACATTTTCAGTTGCAGACATTGGTGTGTGGTAAAAATTTGCTTCCCAGCTACATTGTTCCAGATTCAGTCCCTCTGTGTGGTACCTTGGGTAAATGTCTTCTGCTATAGCCTCAGGCTGACCAACACCTTGTGAGTGGACTTGGTAGATGGAAACTGAAAGAAGTCTGTCATGTGTGCATGTGTGTGTGTGTGTGTGTGTGTGTGTGTGTGTGTGTGTGTGTGTGTGTGTGCGTGCGTGCATGTGTGTGTGTGTATGTGTGTGTCCCACCATCACTTAACTTGTAGATAAAAGGGTTTAGCCCCCAATGACATTCATGCTGTTATCATTGCTACATTAAGTAATTATGTTCCAGCTTTATCAAACGGTGCAACAGTGGGCCACTGAATTTAGGAGGAGAATGGAGAGTCTTGAAAAATGACTCAAAGTTTGGACATCTTGCAACTGCCATCACCGAGGAGAACATTGATCATGTTTGTCACATGATAATGGATAACAGCAATTGGCTATAAATCAAACAACCAATGCTACCAGCATAACTTCTGAGAGAGCTGAGAATATTCTGCACAATGAACTTGGTATAATGAAGGTTTTGGTTGGCTGCAGGTTACTATAGAAGACACTTGCACAAGGTACCATGCAGAGGGATTGAACCAGAATTATGATCAATACATTCTACAACTATGACCAATTACTACTGAGCCTTCTCTCATTTGTTGTACCACACTAGAAACTGTAGACTAAGCCTGACTCATCATATAGTAAATACCACCATGAGTGATATTCTGACTACAGTGGAAAAGGCAAGCCACTGGATTTGGTTAGGAAGAGATGATGAGCAATGGCTAGAAGAATATTGAGTGAAACCTGACAACCAGAAAACAGAGCCTCATTTCAGTGAGTGGGGTTGTGCGTGCAATGATGTTGTCAAGAGGAAAGCCCTGAAATGGCACATTCTCTCCTGATGACACCATAAACTTGCTAGCATCTGGTATGTGGAGCTTTCAACTGGTAGCACTTACATCTGTAAATTGTTTGCAAAAAAGAAATATATATATATATATACCTGTGTTATTGTCCGTGTATGTAGAAAAATAAAATGAATTTGTGTCATTGCTGTGAGGACAAGGTGGAGATGGTGTATCTCCAGGTATTGCAGACTGAAATAAAGACAAAAAAAAAAGGAAAAGTAAATAAGAAAAAAATAATTAAACATTAGTTGGATTATTAAATCATATGATGCATTAAACTAAAGTAAGTTCACTGTCATCAATTCACCACAAGGAAAGTTCACTGGACAAATGTTTTGACATAATTTTTCAACTTCAATTATTCTCATTTTTTTTTGTAAATAAAATAGTTTTGAACTATTACCGGTGAGATACTATGGATATATTTTCTCAGTAAACTTTCTTTGTAGTGAACTTTTCTCATGGTGAACTTTCTTCATGGTGAATTGATGGCGGTGAACTTTCTTCATGGTGAATTGATGGCAGTGAACTCTTCTGTGATAAATTGTAGGTGAACTTAACTGAAATTGCATTAAACAAATGTAAATATAAATAAACTAGAAGGTGTTCTGGCTAAATTCAACGATTTTTTGTGTCTTCTTATTTCAAGAACAGCTTTAATTACCACTGAACAATCAAAGATTAAAGCTGTAGTTGAGGAAAAGTTAGTTGACATGGAGGACTGGAAGCCATCTTTATGCTGGAAAAGAGTTACCTTTATCACCAGGATTTGTGTTAGGTATCAAAATGCCAACATCATGACTGCTGCTCAAGGCTTTGTGAACACTGTAAAGGCTGTAAGACATGACATGGACAGCTGCAATGGAAATTATGAAGCTGTAACCAGTAGGAAGGGGCATTGCAGGCATTCTTATTATGTCTGCCAGAATTTACACCTGTATGTTTGAACAGGGCCTCAAGCTCAATGCAGATGGCTATATGAAGCAGCTAGAGAGTGTGCTCAATCCCTAGCTGGAAAGGGTTACTGCTTGAAGACCATATGTATGACAGCAAGATTCAGCTCCTTGCCTTACCTCTAGAGTCAGAAGTGATTGTCAGAGAATTTCTATGACTTCACCAGATCCAATTTCTGGCTTCCTAATTCCCCCAACCATGTGTGGGGCACAGTTGAGAAAGACACCAACCAGCTCTGTCCACAACACCAGTCCAACCAGGATGGGAGTTAAGGAGGTGTTCAAAGATCTTCCCAGAGATATAGTGGGGAATGCATGCACCAGGTTCCGGAGCCACCTGTGGTAGAAGCTTAGGGTGACTACTTTATGTAAACTGTTTTCCCCCAGTCATAATCTAGTTGATATTTTTTGGTGTTTTAAAATACTTTATTTCTGGATAAAATATTGTTTGCTTTTCCTTTTATGCCAACTGTCAAATTTAGCCCAAACACCCTGAGAGAGACAAGACAAACACAAACACTAACAGTACTTAAACTTTGTATTTTACCATTCAGCAAATGACAGATATATATAAGTTCCATCATATGGGCCAGCTTCTCTTTTCTGTTTCAAATTGTTGTATTCAGTGTATAATGTAATTTAAATATAAACACACTATTAATGTATAAAATCCACATTGGTTATGAAAATTTTAGCAGTCTTATTGTTAAAAACCCCTTGGATATACCTAAGTTAATAAAAGATGTTGAGTGATCCATGCAGTGTTGATCTACATTGTTATAGATAGATTTAAATAAATATTAGTGAGATTAGCTTTCCATCAATGGAGTTCATACACTGTTACATCAAAATTAAATATAGAAAAATTGAAAAAGTTCAGAAAGTTTTGTGATGAAAATTTTAAAAAGATGAAAAAACATTGTGCAAATTGTTTTAGGAGGACATCGATTGCATTTTAGATGGAGATCGATCAGACATATCACCACCACCAAATTCACAACTACCAGCTTGGTTCCACAGCATAAAGATTTTGTGACAATGGGTGATGCATTTCACTGTAGTGAGTAGTCTGGTATCTCATCTATTACGATTGGCCAGACAAAGTTTTTGTCTACAAAGCATTAGCTTCATCTGCCAAAGTTAAGAATTAAGCCATTGAGGACATGGAAGGCTGAGATAATTTACAATTATAGCAAAATTTTGTTTAAGATTTTACCCCTGAAATTGGAGGTCCAGTAAATTTAGATAAGAGGGAGAGGCCAGGTGTATCATATCACTTGTTAAAATGTACTTCCAGAGCTCTTAAGCCCCTTGTAGGCAATGGAAACAAGAATGCATTATAAGAAGGGAGTTAATTTGTTCCATTCTTGACCTCCAACTTGACACCTACATATATATCTATATCCATACATGTATGTATTATGTGTGTATGTACGTATGTATGTATGTATGTCAACAGCTTGAGTGTGTGTACATATATGTGTGTGTGTGTGTGTGTGTGTGTGTGTGTGTGTGCATTATATATATATACATATATATATATATATATATATACTAGACTACCTGCTGGGTCACCGAGAAACTCTGAGTTTCCTAACAATGGAGTTTTGTTTCATGGTTTGTTTTTTCTTTTCCAGGTTATTTTACATACTTTCAATGAATGTGACATTGAAATCACATGCAAGCGGCTCCTTTCTCCAGAAAAGGAAGGATTTGGCTGCTATTTCTTGCATGCCCTGCTACCACGTAACAGGTATTTCAGGTCCTTTATTGCAAAAGCTGTTACATGGTAGCAGGGCATGCTAGAAATAGCTGTCAAATCTTTGGAGGTGAGATATATTGAATGCACTTGAGAAAAATCTATTTCACACTGAGGTTATGAACAGGTCTTTTACAAAATATTTACCATAGTTTTAAAGTCATTTTCACTTTAAAATATTTTTTAAATATGCCAAAAAAAACATTTTTGTAATGGAATCCACTTGAAAATAATTTAAAAAACATTAAAATATTGTCTGTTTAAAGAAAGCTAAAATATAAATACTTACTGTACAAACATCTTACATTTTTGAAATAACATTCACATAAAAATATTTCTAAATGATTAAAATATTGTGTTTAACAAAAGCGAAAATAGAAACATTTACTGTAAAAAAACAACTTATCTTTTCGTTGTCAATTCATTGTGTCTAATCAAAAGATAAGAATTTCTTCCCTTTCAGGATTAAGATTATTTTCGGAATATTTTCCCATTATGCACCATTTTGAGTATTTATACCCTGAAAACTTCTATCTTAAAAAGCACTTGTCCAATTTACATAAAATTCGTTTTATTCTGTTCATATTAACATTTCAGAGTAAACTTAATTATTAGTATTTTCCCATTGTCCATGCTGGCAAACTGGAAGGCTGCACCAGACACCAGTCTGATTTGGCATGGTTTCTATGGCTGGATGTCCTTCCTAATGCCAACCACTCTGAGAGTGTAATGGGTGCTTTTATGTGCCACTGGTATGGGTGGCTTTTGTGTGACACCAGTATCTGCCACGCCTGCTATTTTACTTGGCTTGATGGATCTTCTCAAGCATGACATAATGCCAAAGATCTTAGTCATTCATCATTGCCTTCGTGAGGCCCAACACTCAAAGGATGCTTTTCCCATTGGCCACCTTGCTGCCATTAGGCCCAATGCTCAAAAGGTGCTTTTTACATGCCACCAGCATGGGTGCCAGTTACGGCATCGGCCACTTTCCCTCCGTGAGGTCCAACACTCAAAAGGTGCTTTTTGTGTGCCACCAGCACAGGTGCCAGCATCAGCCATGACTACAATTTCACTTGGCTTGATGGGTCTTCTTAAGCACAGCATATCACCAAAGGTCTCAGTCGCTAGTCATTGCCTTCATGAGGCCCAAAGTTTGAAGATCATGCTTCACCACCTCGTCCTATGTCTTCCTGAGTCTACCTCTACCACAGGTTCCGTCCACAGTTAGAGATTGGCATTTCTTTACACAGCTGTCCTCATCCACATACATCACATGACTATACCAGCACAGTCATCTCTTTTGCACACCACATCTGATGCCTCTTATGTCCAACATTTTTCTTAAGATGTTTATACTCTGTCATGTCGTACATGCATACTAGCATTGCACATCCAGTGAAACATACTGACTTCATTTCTTTCAAACTTATGCATGTCCTCAGCTGTCACAGCCCATGTTCCACTGTTGTGTAGTACAGCTGGTCACACACAGGCATCATACACTCAGTCTTTCACTCTGGGGGAGGGGCCCTTTGTTGCCAGTAGAGGTAGGAGCTCTCTGAACTTTGCCCAGCCTATTCTTATTTTCATAGCTATGCTGTCAGAGCATCCACCTCCACTACTAACTTTGTTACATAGATCATGGAAGCTGTTTATTACCTCTAGCTTACCTCACCTAGCAGTTGAGAGAGTCTATTTTCTGTACATTTTTGGTGCTTATTGTATCTGTGCATCTTCTACACACAAAAGCTATTTTCCCTGTAAACCTTCCTCTGATATTGCTGTACATCTTATGTGCCCATATCTTACATTGGGTACATCTTATGAAGTTTCTACCTATGCCATTTTTTACAGGTCAAGCAGGGATTTGTGATCTGAGTGCCTTTATACTTACTAAGACTTTGGTTTTTGCTATGTTAACTCTAAGGCTCTTCAATTCTAGACCTTCTTTCCATACCTGAAATTTCTTCTCTAGTTCTGGTGGTGATTTAGCTATAAGAATAAGGTCATCAGCTTAGAGGAGTGAGAAGCCCCCAGTGGCAGCCTGTCTAAATTTCCTCTGTTATTGCCTGGAAAACTATGATTAACAAGATGGGACTGAGGATCACTTATTGGTGAACCCCTACTTGTACCTTGAATTCTTCGCTGTACTCATTGCCAACCCTCAACTTACTGACAGCCTCTCTGTACATGGCTTGTACAGCTCTCACCAACCATTTATCTATTCCTAGTTTCTGCATTGATCACCAGATAAGGGATCAGGGGACCCTGTCAAAGGCTTTCTCCAAGTCAACAAAAGCCAGGTACAGAGATTTATCTTTGGCTAGGTATTTCTCCTGCAGCTGTCTTACCAGAAATGTAGCATCAGTGGTGCTTTTCCCTGGCATGAACCCAAACTGCATCTCCTTTAAACTGACTCGCTCCCTAATTAGTTGGACTATGACCCTCTCCATGACCTTCATTACCTGACCCAACAACTTGATACCTCTGTAATTATTTGTATCTAAAGCGTCACCTTTACCTTTGTAGCAGTTGACTATGGTGTTGCTGCACCAGTCATTGGGTGTGACTCCTTCGTGTACCACCTGATTTACAATGCGGGTGACTAGACTATAACCCACACTACCAGATATTTTAAGCATCTTAGTGGTGATTCCTGATGGGGGCTTTCAAGGTACTGTCAATTCGGATAGCTGGTCCCTCAGTTGGGTCAACATTTGGCAGACTCTCCTCTTCCCATTCATTCTCCATGTTCAACAGTCTTTCATAATGGAAATTTCGAAGCCTCTTTCTTTGCAGAATCATTAAATGCAAGTGCACCATCATCCATGTGGACACATTGCTCCTAGGACATCACAATTTTCTCTCACATACTGTCTGGCAATCTTTGGTCCTCATGTTGCTGAACATAGGCAAACTTCTTCTTTACTGCTTTTTTCCTGGCTAGATATACATGTCTCCAAGCTTCCCTATCATCATTTTAATGTCCACTGTTTCATGCTTGCATGTTTTCATCAGAATGTGTTGAGCAGATTTTCTGTCCCAAATCTTCGCCTGTTCGTATGTAAAGTAATATTTTTCGATGACCAAGAATGCTTACATGGAAGATTGGAAATGTGGGACACGACACTGCTTGCATGTTGATGACACTTGTTTACAACTATCACAATGTCAAGACAAGGACACACACACACACACACACACACTCACACAATACATGACAGGTGTCTTTCAGTTTCCTGCTATCAAATCCATTCACAAGGCTTTGATTGGCCTGGAGCTAAAGTAGAAAATACTTGCCCAAGGTGTTATGCCGTTGGGACTGCGTTTGAAATCATGTGGTTGAGAAGCAAATTTCATACCCCATACTCATTCTACCTGCACCTATATAAATATAGATATTATTTCGCTTAGGCATTAACCTGGTGAAGAACTCAATATACGTGTGTTTCAGAACAATGTGTGAGACAAGTAATAAGAAAATGAGATAACAAAGGAATAAGACAATTGTTTATTCCTTTATATTTGTGTGTGTGTGTGTGTGTGTATATAGGTACACACATGGCTGTGTGGTAAGAAGCTTGCTTCCCAACCATATGGTCCCAGGTTCAGTCCCACTGCATGGCACTTTAGGTAAGTATCTTCTACTATAACCTTGGGTTGACCAAAGCCTTGTGAGTGGATTTGGTAGATGGAAACTGAAAGAATCCTGTTGTGTGTATATATATATATATATATATATATATATACTTTATTTAAAAGCAGCAGAAATATAACAAAAAAACCGTTACTCTGAGTTTCACGTTCCCTTGTTGCACATTGCATGTGCTTACTCCGGTATATATATATATATATATATATATATATACATATGTACATATCTATTTGTGTGTGTATCTTTGTGTTTGTTCCCTATCACCACTTGACAACCTATGTTGGCATGTTTACATCCCCATAACTTAGCAGTTTGGCAAAAGAGACCAATAGAAGTACTAGGCTTGCAAAGAATAACTGCTGGGGTTGATTTGTTTGACAAAAGCCGGAGCTCCAGCATGGCCACAGTCAAATGACTGAACAAATAAAAGAATAAAAGAATATATATCTATAAAAATATATACATGATGAACTCTCCTTTCGAAGACGGCATATAAACATTCAGCTTTTACCGAAATGACCAACACAAATGATTTGTTTATAGTGATCAAATGCTTGTACTGCACATTAGCTCACTCTCTGCATCAAATTGACATTGTCTGAACAGGTGTATGGTGTATCATGCGTCAGGTGTCAAAGTGATCAGAGAGGAATGTGAGAGGAAGTGTTTTGCTCAAGAACACAACACACCACTAAGTCTACCCCAACTACAAAGCCTTGCCCAACTAGATCTGATATTGGTAGATTAAGTAAGCTTATTTTAGATAATATTATACCGTTCATTATTCCTAACCTTACTCTTAAATTATAGATTAATACAGATGAAGCTCTTAATTGGTTTAACTCTATTGACAACAATAATAATTTTTCCTTCATCCAATTCGATATCAACAATTACTATTCTAGCATTTCTCCTATACTCCTGAACAAAGCTCTCATATTTGCTAAAAATAGATCCCTAATTACTAGAGAAAAAATTGACATAATACTTTTAGCTAGAAAAACCATCATCGAATTCGAAGATAAGCTCTGGACCAGATCTGACACCCCTGATAACTTTGATATCCCAATGGGATCGAGTGATTCAGCTGAAATAACAAATT
>NC_068991.1:37165775-37166895 GCF_001194135.2 Octopus bimaculoides | reverse complement strand
ATAGGGATGATGCATTATTTATCATACCCACCAACAACAAATCAACCATAGAGAGAATGAGAAAGAATATTAGAAAATTCTTTAAAAGCTTTAACCTTAGCATTACTTTTGAATATGGTACTAAAATCGTTAACTTTCTTGATACCACTCTTAATATTAGCTCTAAATTGCACTATCCCGATAGAAAAGAAAATGAAGTCACTAAATATGTAAATAGATCATCGAAACACCCCCCCCAAATATTTTAAAATCTATTGTAAAAAACATTTCCGATAGATTAACTAAACTGTCCTCAAACCATGACATCTTTAAATCTAATTCTCATTACTACAATGAAGCTGAAGCTTTATCAAGAGTGGGCTATGATCAAAAAATTTCTTTCCTTATTCCTAAATCTATTAAATGTGATCGTAACAATAATGATAATAATACTAATAATGATAATCTAATTATCCTAAATAATGTTACCAATAATAAAAATTTAATTATCGTAAATAATGGTAAGATAAGACCTACTAATAATAACCTATCAATAGGAATAAAAATGTAATACAACCTGATAAATGCCTACACAACCATATTAACACCAATAAAATACCTAGCTTAAGAAATTATAATAATGGCTATAAAAATAGAAATAGGAAAATTACTTTACATAACAAGATAGATCCCAATAAGAAAACTACAAATGATAGTAGAAGCAATAATATAACCCCAAATACTTATGATAACCGCAAACCCCCTTCATATTACAAATTTAGAAGAAAAAATTCTATATGGCTTTACATCCCTTACAACTATGCAGTATCTACAAACATCTATAAGAAATTTATGGATATCTTACAAAAAAATTTCGACCCTAACCATAGATATTATAAAATCTTCTCTCAACACACAATCCATATCTCATACTCTACTCTCCCCAACATAGGATCTATTATCAATAAGTTAAATAGAAAAAACATTGAACTAGCTAGGACCCTTGAAAATAAAAATTGTCTTATTATTGATAACAATACAAATAACTACCAAACTATTAATAACACCAACGCAACCAATAATCATGCACATGTTAATGAACATATTAATACTTCAACTGTTAACATAGTTGATGAGATAC
>NC_068991.1:37162142-37163628 GCF_001194135.2 Octopus bimaculoides | reverse complement strand
CATTCAGCCGATATACATTAAGTGCCGACTACATAAACAAACGATTCTGAAACAATTAACCCTAACCCTAGAGTTAGGGTTAGGGTTAGGGTTAGGGTTCAGGTTAAAGCAAATTTAAAATGAAAAAAGCAAATAAAACGAAGGTATGGAGATTAAATACGCTTTACACTGCTTAATCAGCCAAAGGAGTAAATGTAAACAACTGAATACTTGTCAGTGATTGGTTGAAATTATCGAAATAAGACAATTTTTTACATGAAATAAATTCGAATACAAAAATATTTTTCTGTTCTATAACACAAAATAGATAAGTATACGATGTTTGAAAGTCTTTCCGTACCAAAAACACTACGTAAAACATTAATGAAAAATGTGGCCCCCGTTTCAAAAATAGATCCGGTACAACAAATGTTTTGATCCATCAGTCAGGGTCTCTTCAGGTACATTGATAAATATGTCTCACTATGTTCTGAAGAGTCACTCTCAATGTTATTAAGAAAGGAGCACATTATAAACAATTATGGAACAATTACCCAGGTACTTACA
Organism: Octopus bimaculoides; assembly: GCF_001194135.2. Classification (NCBI taxonomy): domain Eukaryota; kingdom Metazoa; phylum Mollusca; class Cephalopoda; order Octopoda; family Octopodidae; genus Octopus; species Octopus bimaculoides. The sequence continues at coordinate 37,163,082 of NC_068991.1, read as the reverse complement.
TACAGCTAAACACACATTCACATACTATAATCAAAACCATACCTAACTGATGCAAACGTAACACCCACAACTCGGATTAATCCCCCTGAGTTAAAACCTCATATACTAAAGAAGAACTGTATCTGAATAACATGTATTTAGACATGTAACTTTACAATCCAGCTGTGTATATGTATATAGATATCTCTATATATGTATGCATGTGTATGTGAATGTATAATTGCATATGTGTGTATATGTATATATGCGGATGTGTACTTACATGTATGTATTTGTGTATATGTGTATGCTTATATATATATATTTATGAATGAGTAAAAGGATGCTATATATGTATATGTATGTGTGTGTGTATATGTATGTATACATATATGTATGTGTATGTCTATGTATACATATATATATTTGTGTCTGTGTTCCTCTGTCTGTCTGTATGTATATGCACGAACAGAAAATTACTTGTCTAAGTATTAATCTCTTTTCTCCTCCTACTTTCTTTTTTGACAGTGAAAGCTGATTAGGTCATTTTATCTAAAATGGAATGTAAGATGTCCATGTTCATATTTGAATTTTTTGCATTTCTATAATATTATTTACTTTTATTCATTGCCTAACTTGATAGGAATATAACAACAAGCCAGCTGACACTAAGAATCTCTAATGAGACTTCTTTATCAATGTACCTGAAGAGACCCAGACTGATGGGTTAAAACATATGTTGAACCCCAAAAAGATTTAATACCAAATCCATCTCCTGTTAATTAATATTCTTACCCCAACTGCCATTGTGCAGTTCCTGAAATAGATCCAACAGAAGTGTATATATATATATATATATATATATATATATAATACAAATAATAAATGAGTATATGCATATATACGTACATGTATGTACATACTTACATCTACCTGTATATATAGATGCATATCTGGGTAC
>NC_068991.1:37156245-37161886 GCF_001194135.2 Octopus bimaculoides | reverse complement strand
ATAATAATAATAATAATAATAATAATATTAGAGATAAAAATCCAAAATTACAGGTAAAAACTCAATTAAAATCAATTTATTAAAAATTAAAATTAAATTAAGTTTCACAGTATTAAATATATATAAATATATATATCGATAAAAATCCACTGTCACATATAGAAAAATTAATAAGTAAATTATTAATTTTTCTGTATGTGACAGTGGATTTTCATCGATGAGTTCATGAACCTTGGTTCTTTTCCCTAAAACTATATATATATATATATGTGTGTGTGTGTGTGTATGTATGAATGTTATAAATACACACGTGTGTAATATCTCAATGTTTATGCATATTAGCAGTTAAGTGTAAGGTACTAAATAAAAAGCAGAAAAGCTGGAGTTATTTATTTATTTAATTTTTTTTTTTTCCCACACATTAACTTATTTCTCTTTTTAAACAGTTACCCACTAATTGCTGGAGTAAGATGGGCACTATTTTCTACACATCTTAGTTAACTGGGCTCTGTACCAATGATAATTTTAGACTAAATTAACTTTACGCTAATGAGTTTGTCATGACAATATGAAACGTTGGTAGAGGAACTTACAGTCATAATGTTGAGTGACGGCCAACTGAACTGACGGTTTGACGTTTAGCTGCACATAAAGGTTGCTATAGTAACACTTAATGCCATATTCATATTTATAGTAGAGTTATTTCCCATACTGACAGTAGTTTCGTATGAAATTATTCTTCATTCTATTTATTTCTCTTAAATTTCTTCTTTCTTTCCACATTTTCTGTTGATTTCGCATTCACTGTTAAACAAGAAAAGTCATTGAGAAAGAGCGAGTATAATATTCTCGCTGTTTTATTTTCCTTTCCATCTTCCCGTTTTCCTTCCTCCTTTTTGTTTACGTTTTTCTATTCTACTGCTTTCTTTATTTTCATATATATAACATACAAACATGTACATCTTTTAGAACATTGTTATTTTATAAGATTTTGCTGGCAAATTCTTAAGTCAACATAAACATTTATTTACATGAAAGAAAATTACCGGAGAACTTTCTTCTGATACTTCCAAATCTTTCTGTTAAAACTGTATTGAAATCATTTGTAAGAAAGAAAGAAAAAAGAAAAAAGTTCATTATTTCTTTTACGTCTCATCGTTAATCTCTCCCCCCCTCTCTCTCTCTCTCTCTCTCTCTCTCTTTCTCTCTCTCTCTTTTCATTCCTCACTCTCATTTCTTTCCTGTTCCTTGTGGTTTAGCTTCAGCTTCCCTATATTTTACGCCTTTTTATCAATCTTTTCGTTCTCTTTCCTTATTTTCCATTCCTCTTTTTTTCTTTCCATTTCGTTTTTCTCCCCATCATTTGTCTTTCAAAAGCGTAATATACCTTGATTTTGTAAAAGCTTTTGACAAAGTGGATCATGGTATGATATGCCACAAACTGCATGAAATCGGCATAGCTGGAAAACTTGGAGAGTGGTTACACGACTTCCTGAAAGATAGAAGTCAGGCAGTAGTGGTCAATGGAGCCACCTCAATAAAAACACAAATAGTGAGCGGTGTTCCACAGCGCACTGTCTTGGGACCACTGCTTTTCATAGTGGCCCTCTCAGATATGACCTCAACTGCCCGGATAGCCACCCTTGCCAGCTACGCAGAATATACGAAAGTCTCGCAGAAAATACAGAACCCCAGCGATGTTGCACATCTGCAGCAGGAGTTGGACTCAATTTACAGATGGGCTGAGGATAATAACATGCAGTTTGATGCTGAAAAATTCCAAGCCCTGCACTACCAGCGTTCAAAACTGAATATGAAACTTACAGCGTACGCTGGTCCACAGGGAATTACAATCCCAGAGCCTAAATCAGTAAAGGACCCGGGTATCGACATGAGTGATGATATCTCTTTCCAAGTGCACATTACTAGGATGGCGACAAAGTGCAGACGACTGGCTGGATGGATCCTGAGAACGTTCAGAACCAGAGATGGGAACCTGGACTATTGCTCCCGGCTATGGTCACCCAACAGTATAAAATTAACAGTGGACCTTGAAGCAATCCAGCGAAGCTTCACAAAGAAGACCGTCTTGTAGTGAAACCTCTATCACGGGCATTCAATCATAAATGATAACGAAGCTGCTAACATCTAGCCTTCGGTTTGTCTTGGACCCTTCTGTCCATCATCCTGATTGGTTCTTATTTTGCGCGGCAATTGTCCCCATGTTCTGCTTGCTAAGGGGGCATTACGTCCAATCGTGGCTTTAGATAAAGTCACGTGATAGAGAGTTTTACTGGGTTTCCGGTGAGCCCATTTTCGCCTATAAATAAGCCCGATCCAACGACGGCAATTGTCTTCGATTTCAGATCTCTCACAGGTTTGGTCGTTGACCACACACATACAGAACACAGCTACAGCCAGTTCCAGCGCCGACGTCTTCACCACCAATGCACTGTCTACCTTTGTCGTCGCCAGCAACACCAACCTCAACAAGCGCGGTTTTATCTCACCACTGTATGAGTGGAGTTTCTACTCACGAACAACAGTCAGAACTAACCAGCCAGAATATACTATACCAGGTAACACAGGTCACATCATTCGACGCTCAACACACATAGTGTGATACTCACAGCTCTGCTACTTGGCCACAACTTCCTGCGTATGAACATTCTGTCTCCTTGTGTAACTCTAATACGAACTGGTATTTCTCTATCTCAGTGTTTTAAGACTTTTTACAGTCTATGTTACAGACACTCTTTCTATGTTCTGTGTTTCCTCTCATTCACACGCACACTTGTACTCTCACATATTGTACACACACTATTGTTTTATACGACTGTCCGTCACTTCACATTGTTGTATACATTCTCTTGTACACAAAGGCCTGATTTATCTACTGTCTTAATTTTATATGTCGCATGCACGCACACACAGACAAACAGTTTCACTTTGTTAATAAATTTATTCTCATTATGTATCTAACGGTTGAGTTTGTCCTAAGTTCTTTTACTGGCACAATGGCTCGCGTATCTCTTACGACGAGCCTATTATCTTATATATATCTTATTTTGTGTTCGACCGTGCGACATGGTAAAAAGGAACCTTTTTCGTCTACGTCGCCATCTCCTTTGGTTCGCACGGTCGAAGTATAACAGTCTCATTGCAACAGTTCAGCTACTGGGAAAGGCTGAAACAGCTAAGACTCTACTCTCTGGAGCGAAGGTAGGAGAGATATGCAGTAACATACACCTGGAAGACTCTGGAAGGAATTGTGCTAAATTTTGGCATTGAAAGCTACACTAATGCCAGAAAGGGTCGACACTGTATAGTGCCAAAGATCCCACCGATGCCATCGCGCATCAGGACCAGTTACTGCAACAGCCTCGTGAAGAAGCTATTGATATTTTATGTTGAGTTCTTTTTTATTTTGTCGAATTTCGGTAATTTCATATCATGTACTATTTTTCCCCGACCCTCTTTCATTTGACCTTGATATTTAAAATTGCTTTTGCACTTCTGGTCTTTCTGATGTCCAGGGTTGAATATTGATGTGTATGAGTCTGTCTTCTCGAGAATTGGAGTAGTGAATTTACCTTATCTTGGCTTACTCATTTGCCCCAACCAAATTTGTCATTTACATGCTCGAGGAGAACGGCGATAATTTTCTGAAATAAAAATCAAATTATGTTATAACGCTTTTAATGCATTTAGGGAAGGCATTTTGAAGGCATCTTGAACACTTGTAAGAAATATCTTTTGTCTCAAAGTCAAAAATGCAGTAAAAAACATCATTTTGCACCCCTCCTCTACTTGATAACTCTCTCTCGTCTCCAACTTTTATCTGTTTCTTAATTACCATCACGACATATCACCACTGCTATCTGTAGTAGTAGTAGTAGTAGTAGTAGTAGTAGTAGTAGTAGTAGTAGTAGTAGTTACCACGACTGTCATCATGGATAACGAACATCTGTTTTCTAACATTCGCTGTGTAAGTTCCAACTCGCTAATCTTTATCAGTTCTATTGTAAGTCTATATTTCCAATTAATTAACTCGACGAAACAACAACTCAATGAATTAATGACGGTACTGAAGTGTAAAGCAGCGTATGTGTGACATTTGCAAGTCTTCTTTCCCCTACAGCCGCTGCCACCACCCCAACCACTATCATCATCATAGTCGTCATCATCAATAGCCCTGAAGAACATTACAATCACTACCGTCGCATGAAAATTACCATAACCCCTATGACCACCATCACCATCAACCTCATCGTCCCAACATCACCATAGCCACCGTCATCATCATTATCGCCATCACCATCACTCAGTCGCCATTACTATCATCACAATCATCAACACCATCAGCACTACCGTCTTCATCATAATCATCACTGTCACCAACATAATCATTACAACCATCACCACACTCAACCGAGATTCTCATCCATCCAGATCAGAAACATTCCATCCGAACACATACGGAAAAATCACCAATTCTTCTTTCATGATTTCCTTTCTTTTGTTTTCAATTCTATAAATTCTTATTTCTGTTGAAGACAATATATTGGCCAAGCGGTTAGTGTACAGGATTGCTAACCAATTGGTTGATTGTTCGTGTTCTGTCACTGTTGTATATGTGATTGGCTTACTTTGTGTTTGTTACAAAGACATTTTACACTTGATGGCCAAGTTCACCTCAAAGATTTTAAGACATGCTATATAATTCAGTGTGGGCAACGGCTTCGTTATGTAAACTCATTACGTTACAAAGGTGATGCGTCATTGTTGCAGGAATATTCAGCAATGACCCGATGTCGCGATTCGCTGGAATGTTACCTACGTGATCAACAAAATCTGACCAGTGACGACTTCACGTGGAATAGGCCCCAGTGACAATTTCAACTTTTAGCACGCTCCTTTCTGAGCCCATCAATCAGTATAAATCGACTCACACGCAACCATCACCCAAAGAGCTTTCGGATGTAGCAGAGAGAGAGAGAGAGAGAGAGAGAGAGAGAGAAAGCATGAAACGAAACGGCAGGCAGACGGTGAACAGACACGGGCAGCGGCTGAACCGAAATCACATCAACATAACGAACTATCGACAACAGCACAACTGTAAGAACGACCGTGCGAACCAAAAGGAGAAATGGTGACGAATGGAAAAACAGGGCTCCTTTTTTAAAACGCGTCACACGGTCGAACACAAAAATATAAAGATGATAAATATGTTATAATTCTATAACGTAGAGAATTCGTAAATGCCAGTAAGGAAGACGATATTGAACCAACCGATGAAGATGTATAACAGTAGAATTTGTTGGAGCATTAAATCGTATGTCTGTGTGTGTGTGAATGCGACACATTAAAACACAATATAAGACTGGCCGTCATGTAAACAAAAGAGTATGTGCAAGTAATAAATGTATGTGAATGCGTGAGATACAGCGGATAGAAAAGAGTCAGTAGCACGTATAAGGATTTAAGATACCAGTTCTTTGTTAGAGTACACAGTGGTAAGTGTCTGTATATAAGAAGTTAAGGCGTTAGGGCAGAGCGATTACTCGTCGTGATGTTAGGTCTTCCATGCTGGGTTCTTGAATACAGATGTTCTTCGCAGGCTGGGTTCTTGGCTGTTATT
>NC_068991.1:37155466-37156235 GCF_001194135.2 Octopus bimaculoides | reverse complement strand
GAATAGTCAGTCAGGTGATGACAGGGAATGAGTTGCTTTCTACTACGCTCACGTTTGTTTGTATATAATGGCGATAGAGGTTAATTTCACTACACTACGACTAGCTGTTAATTTTTGACTACTATTACAATTACACCAAGAACAATAGCATCCAAACTCTCTCAACACTTGTCGTTTGTAGTAACCACAATATTTGTCTCATGCGTGCGAAAAGAATAAAAGTTTATAAAAATCTCAACAAATTTCGTCGTCTTCTATGTACAAATGTTGACTTCCGACGCTAGAAATAACAATCAGCACTAGCCCCAGTACAAGTGGTGACTCCTACATTTTGGCATGTTCAATTATTTAGAAAGCATTTAAGAGCTTTTTGCAGAAATTAATAGATGCAGCCAAACGGTATTGTCGTTTCAAAAAGCAGTGTATGATATACACTATAAAAACTCAACAAATACTGATTTGAAGGGATTTTTTTCTCTCTTTTGAGCTAGAATTCATATCTGGTTTCAAATATTTTGTCAGATGATTTTTATGAACTATTATTATTTTGCTGTTGTTGTTGTTATTATTATTACTATTATTATTATTATTATTATTATTATTATTATTATTATTATTATTATTATTTGAAGTTGGGGAAAGATGGAATATTTGCATGGCTGTATCACGAGAAAGGGATTTATTTTCGTTAGTCTAGTCTACTAAAGACTCGTGTATATCATTATATAATATATGTTGCGTGTTCATTCGTAGAACTAACAAAAGAAAC
>NC_068991.1:37151533-37152467 GCF_001194135.2 Octopus bimaculoides | reverse complement strand
GCCGTCTGATTTCTCCTGGTTAATCTTTGCCCCTGCCACTGCTTCGTAACTTTTGATGGCGTCTTCTACACGAGGTAGCTGCCCTTCATCAGACACGATGATGGTAACATCATCCACATATGGCGTCGCACTTCTACCGTAACACAGATCACGCGGGTCTTACCCCATAGTCCCCAATCTCCGCAGTAGTGGCTCAAGAGCCAATACATACAGAATCGGGGAGAAGGGGAAGCCCTGGCGAACTTAGCTCGAGAAGAACCCATTCACCCGGATGACAAATTCGATGTTGCAATACAAAGCTTCGATCCAGCCTCGGAAAGTCGGGCCCAGTCCAACCGTCCGGAAGACCGCCGCCAGATACCGATGGTCGACCCTATCGAATGCCTTTGACTGGTCCAAATTTACCAGTGCCCCACCTTTGCCAGGGACTTTACTAACCCTCTCTATGGTGTAGCGAATGAGATGAAGATTGTCATGTATCGTCCTTCCTGGGATAGCACATATCTGTACCTCTCCCACCAGGTCGCCTACGACAATCCTCACTCTCTTGGCTAGCACCTTAGCCAAAATCTTTAACTTTGGGTTTAGCAGAGTGATAGGCCGAAAATTATTAATGCCATCCCCCTTGCTCGGGTCCTTCCTGATCAGTGTCACCACTCCTCGGCTCACAGATTTGGGAATTCTCCCATTCTGCTGCCAATTCGCGTACACACTGGCCAGTATGTTCCCGAACAAGTCTGGCATACTTTTATAAAATTCGTAAGGTAGACCATCCAATCCCGGCGACTTGTACCCGGGACACTCGGAAAGCACCTCTATAACCTCCTCAGCAGTGATCGGCCCTTCACAGCGCTCAGCGTCACGCGCCAAAAAACGCGGGCCGCAGGCCAGGAAATCCCTGAAGGCATCCCCATGGTCCAGCGCACCGCCCTTC
>NC_068991.1:37113030-37151314 GCF_001194135.2 Octopus bimaculoides | reverse complement strand
CGAGCCCACCCGACAACTTTGATACCTTTGCGACCCAGTGCACGTAATTTAGCCCGAACTCTGCATCCTTCGTGTTTGGCATTGAGATGTCGGTCCACCTCTTCTAACGCCTTAAGTAAATCCCTTTCTACTCTAGTATGCTCTAGACTTAACTGCGTGCTAAATCTAGTCGACTCAAGTCGAATGGCTCTTTTGAGGGCCCTCCACCGCCGGTTAATGTCCTCATTACTAACACCTTAATCTGGCTCCGGTAAGTTTCGCAATCCAATAGGGACTTGTTCAACTTCCAATAGCCAGATCCCTGTCTATGGACCTTATCTATATGCAACTCACACGTCACTAATTTGTAATCCATATAGAGTACATAGGTAAACTGTGGACAGCTAAAACTAGACTTATCTCTAGCATTAACTATAACCCTGTCTATGTGAGACCCGATTGATCCGTCGTTATTAGTCCAAGTCTACATTGGAACGTTCGGATTATCAAGTCAGTATCGATCTGCCAGCCTAAATCGATTCAGCAGATCGACGAGGCTTATGTTGCATTTCCTATCGTTCGAACCTATGCTATCCAGGCGTGCATCGAGAATAGCGTTGAAAACTCTCACTCCTCTGACTCGTAAATAATTTGTCGTACCAATTTATGTGGGAAAAAGGAGGCTCCAGAACACATACGGATTAGTTGTTTGAGAATATTTAATACGCACAACGTGATTGGACTTTCGATCCAATTCCCACGCAACACTCAACCAATCACAACTCAGGACTCAACAAATGTGTTATAGAACAGAAAAATATTTTTGTATTCGAATTTATTTCATGTAAAAAATTGTCTTATTTCGATAATTTCTACTAATCACTGACGTTGGTTATCTTGGACCAAGATACAAGGAGATATGAGTCGAGTCCACCGAACCTTGCTTAAGCTCTGTCCTCGTCTGGCTTGCTCGTAAGGAGAAGTGAGATGTATGTTCCCTGGTTGTTCTCAATTCTTGCAAAGATTTTTATCACCAGACTGCTGATAACTAGAGAAAAGAACGCAAATCTCAAAGATTTCCACTTCTGTTGTTAGTTAGAGAATGCGGTTCGAATCCTAGATCTCGCTACAGTATTTTTGTGCAGCTGAAGAAGAAGAATATTCAGATGCAAGGAAAGAATACAAAACATCGAACAAATTAACAAAATATTCGGAAACTTCCATATGCAATCTGGAAAATTAGAAAAGATTGATCAATCTAAAAGTGCTGTAATATTTGAGAACCAGCCAGTTCTTGTTGCTGGTGACAAAAGATAAAATGTTTCGAAAATTTGTCAAAAATGAAAGTTTCCAACATTTGACAGCATTAAAAAGATAATTCTGCTGATATTTTCTTAAATTCAAGAAAATGTGGAGTTAGATTTAATAGGAAACCATTAGAATTATTGTGACCAGAGAACTTTGGCCTTTGCTAGTGGCGTATGGTGGTTGTTGTATTGGGTGTGCTGCCACACCCAATGTCACTAAATTTCAATCAGGGGTATAACTAAAATTTTTCATTAAGATTTGTGATCAAATTAATGAGTAAGGTTAATATTCAATAATGAATTTGCCATTTTCGATGGGTGTACAGCGCACACCTAGCACACCCGGAACATACGCGACCTGCTCTGCTGTATGATTCCTACACAAAGGCGACAACATATTTGGCTTCTATTTGCATTGTAGCGAGACTCATTTCTGTTCTGATTTTTTATGTTCGCCTCGCCTTTTATATTCGCAAGGAAGCTCCACATGTTAATCTTTAATGATTAGTCGTTTGACCTATCATGTGAGTTTGGAACGTTTGGTTGAGTGTTGTATTTTGATTGTTCAGGTAGTGCGCGGGATATGGATCTTGGATTCAATCACATTGCGCGTAATATTTCCTCAAACAAATAATCTGATTCATCGCTGGAGCCTATGTTTGTCTATATATTGGGTTAAAACCTCTAAGACAGTGAGGTGAGGTATTTTTCCCAGAACACGCGTCATGCTATTTTCTTGTTGTTATAACGAAGCACTTGTAACCAACGCTGGCCAGAGTTGAATTACCTTAACGATGGATTAACTATACAACCAATACAATCCGTGATGTGTTTATTTGGTCCACTGTATAATTTAGCAGAGGGTTGAGGTCTCGATGTTATTTTAAAGTTAGTTTCGTATATTATTTCGAAAAGTTAACACGCAGCACTTATTATATATAATGGTACGCAACATTTCTGTAGTAAACCAAGAGAGACTTTATAACCTCACTGCTAAAGTATCAATATATCTTTGTTAGACAGGCTTTGCAAATTTGTTGCAATTGAAAATCTAACGAAACGGGTTAGAAGTGGAAAATGAACTATATTGAACCCATTTTTTATTAACGTTTTTGCAAATCCAAAAAAGCAGCAGCAGTAACAACAACAACAACAGCAACAGATTATCATTAACTGCAATCTTCACCTGAATAAAAGGAATGACAATACCCTGACATTCTTTTCTACTTCATCTTTGTTGAAATACTTTTAAAAACAAAATTATCTTTATTCAAGCCTTAAAATCCATCCACATTTTCTATTGCTGTTAAATTTTTAAAACCCTCCTCCTCCGCATCATCAGCATCGTTTTATATTTGCTTTATATGCTGGTATAGATTTGACGAATAATTTCTTATGTAGATGTACTGTCCTCCCACAATGTCCAAAGATCAATGTTTCGTTTGTAACATTTTTAGCTTCTGGCATTACGAACAGGATTCTGTTCGTAATGCCAGCCACTTTACAAAATATTCTGGGAGTATTTTTTTTTTTTTTTTTGCGGTTGCAACACTAGAGAGGTTACTTGTTCTCTGCAAGATTAAAGATTGTTTCTATTCCATTCTTCGAAGTTAACTTGATCAATAGATGAATAGAAGAAAGTGATGATAGAGAGAACAAGGGTTAGAGGATGAAATAAGAGAAAGTATGACGGGAGAAATTGAGCGATTGGAGAATGGATGTTAAAAAAGGAAATAAGAGAGAAAGCGAGAGACAGACAGATAGAGAAGGGGAGAGAGGCTGTGATAAGCAGTTACATCTAGTTTGTTGATAAAGGAGTTGAATAGGAAAAAAAATTGAGCTGCGTGATGGTGAAGAAAGAGTGATAGTAGGACTCAAGGTGTTGGAAAAGTAATAAAAGTGGTGTAGAGTAATGGGGAGGGGAGAGAGAGAGAGAGAGAGAGAGAGAGAATAATGCATATTAACAATATAATGAGTAATACTAGAAAGAGTAATGTGAGAAAGACAGTAACAAAATCACAATAAAGATGAATAGCGGTGAGTGTGAGGGAGGGAGAGAGGGAGAGATGGAGGAAATAGAAAGGGTGATGGTTGGAAGATTGAATACTGGTAAATACGTTGTAATCCCTGATTACACAGGTAGTATAATGAGAATAATAAGGATTGAGATAATTGATAAAACGACGACAAAAATGTAAATATGGAGTAATATACAAAAAAAAAAAAAGGTTTTCACACATTGTATGCATATTATTTTGACTGCACCTTTTGAATCTTGGAAAAGGGAAATATTTTGAAAAAAAGGTGTATAAAGAAAAAAGGATGAATAATCACTGGTTTAAGAAGTGTTGTATATAATACAAGACTGTGTCCTAGTTTTATCTTCTTTCATTATTTAATTTTTTTTTTTCGTATGAGTTCCTTGCTATTTGTTTGGAGCGAAAAAGATCTTAAATGCATTATTATAGAAGTTGATAAGGTAAACTGTCAGAATCATTAACACGCCGGATAAAATACTAAGCGGCATTACGTCCGTCCTTACGTTCGGTATTCAAATTCCACCGAGGTCGACTTTGCCTTTCAGGGTCGATAAAATAAGTACCAGTCGAGCAATGGAGTCGATGTTATCGATTTACCCTCTTCCCGAAATAACTGGCCGCGAACCAAAATTTGAAACCATTATTAATAGAAGCTGATGTTATGCTTGTAGAGCAGTTGTTACCCTGAAAAGTCTTTCTTTTTATCATTTTTTTTTTGGCAAGTATCAGGGTTACTACATTTGAGTTTTGTTCGATGTTGTAGGTCGTAGATGATTTCTTTCTTAATGCGATATCCAAGGATTACCCGGTGAATATACGCTTGCGATATACGGAACCCACATTGTGTGAGTTGTTAGCATATCCAGGAAGGCCAGTTTATTACAGTAATCCCTCAGCATATTGCGGTTCACCCATCACGATTTATTATTTAAGCTTACGTCGGTTCCTCCGTGGTGTTGTTTTGCATTTATAATAAAATAAATATATACAAATTATAAAAATAATTAAAAAAAGATACAGTACAATACTGTTTTTACTTCGCGGATTCTCACCTATCGCAGGAGATTTTAGAGCGTAGCACCCGCGATAGTCGAGGGATTACTGTATTCTTTTCCTTTTCTATTGTGAATTGCATTGAAGATTTTGATAGACGCTAAATTGTTCGCATATCTGTTGGTAGGTGTCATCGTTATAGAGGCTTCAGTGCCTTCTGAAGGCAGAAGTACAGTGGGCAACACCCAGGGATTTCAAGGTTCTAGGGGCCCATTTCTAAACTATGTAGGCTGTGGTTTGCTGTCAATAACTACTGTAAGGTCCAGTATATTGACTTGACCGGGGGCTTATAATGTTTCTAAGACGAACTTGAGCATCTTATAAATAGCATGACGGTTTTCTTGCCAAGTGATTCCTTTTTTGTTTTAACTATTATGCGCGTGTGCACGCACGCGTGCGTATGTATGTATGTATGTATGTATGTATGTATGTATGTATGTATGTATGTATGTATGTATGTATGTATGTATGTACGTACACACACATATATATACTCGCGCGTAACACACACACACACACACACATAACGTAAATAACCTTGTGTAGAGTTGGTCATTAGAATTCGAAGAAAGTTTATTAACACACTATAGACAATATGAATTGATAATTCTTTATAAGAAAGCACACAATATGTGTGTGTGTGTGTGTAAAGAGAATGAGATGAGGCGGTGCGCACTGAACATGGAACATTTCAATGTAAAACTCTTATCTCATAATAAGATCCCAATGGGAAACTGTGGTGGCCGAAGATATTCGTATAATGAGACAATGTGTCTTATAGAGCAGAACAAACGTATAAAGTATTTATGACGAACAATATCTGGAGGAGGGCTGATGGACAAGGTGAGATGTGTTGGGAATGTAATTAAAAATAAGCTCTACGATATAAAGCTTAAAAGATAAGGGCAATCCTTCGATATGGGTACACATCATTCACCCACACAACCTTCCATCATGACAGATAAAGAGACTAAGCTGAAATAAAGGGCAAATGACGTCGTCCCCTCATACCGACACTCAGGAACCAATATCAAAGGAATGTCCCAGAAAAAAAAAAGAATTGAAAAAGAAAATGAAATTAACCTCTTAACATATTATCCCGTATATTTTCATTCAGAGATGTCTAGTAAATATGTATTTGAACGAAAATATACGTTCACTGTACTCTGGTATCTGTCATTTATTTCTAACCTGAAATTCTTCGTTCATGATGTTATTCCCGTTTTCTATCATTAACTATCATTTCTACCTGTAATTTCATAATAAATCATAACTGATCCAAAATAATTTGTGTATTTATTCTTTCTTACATACAGATTCAAAACAAATATTAATAGAAAAATAAAAATGATTTTTTTTTTGCATGGAAATTTTTAAAAAAACGTGTCTGTTAAGAGGTTAAACAGGTGGAAAAGAGACGGGGTGGGAATACCACACGATCAAAACAATAACAAAACATCAGAAAAACTGCTCGTGGCAACTGGTGATGGCATAAAAATGTGATGTTGATTTCGGTAGAAAGAATAGAAGCAAAGAACTGGTAAGAACGCAAGTTGGTGACTTTCAGAGATATTAAACCGTCAGCAATGACATGAATAAGATTACAGAGAGTATCGAAGGAAATGACATTTTTTATAATCTCTTAAGAAGAAGGAAATTGCATCTTTATAATATTAGTCATTTTGTCGATAGTAGAAATAGTCATTCGAATAGGTGGTAGGGGAGACGATGCTATTAATGATAATTATTTATTTGGGAAAGAATTTAACAAGATCCTTTATTTGTTTTTATTTTTCAAGTCGAATATGTTGAGTCAACTGCATATTAGCATTTTTTATTTATTTATCGGTGCACTAATTTTTATTTAACTATTTCATTTATGTTTCAATCGTCAAACTATCTGGGTTTTTTTCTATCTCCCACATACGAAACTCTTAGCAATATCTCTGTTAAAACTAATTCATTCGTCTTCTCCTTGCCATAAAAACATAAACAATCTCAGTTGTCAACCTAAACAAGCTGCTAACGTTATTTCATGCCCCACCCCCATCATCGCTTTCCCCCTCTTTGATATCTTATCACCCTTCTCCCTTAACGCTACTATTAGGTTCTTCGTCTTCTCAGAGTTATGCTCAGTCGTTCGCACACCTGTCAGTAGGTGGCGCCTTCCAAACATCTTATAAATAATATGGTTACATTCTTCTCGAACCATTTCCAGAAGCACTTGTGTTTTCGGTTTAATTATTATACTTCAAAAAATACCCACCACCGCCTTTCTTCGAAAGCCTGTATCTCCCACATTCTGTGGCTGCTTATTGGTTTCCATTTATTTACAGCCAGCAACAGTTGATTCAATGTGTCAGTGGTACATCTGAAAAGGTAGGATTTAAACAAGCCACTTTCTCTTTCGTTCATTGATCTACATACAAATAATAACAGTGTTAACGATTTTTCCATTGGCAAAGCGACATTTAGCAAAATAAAAAGAACGTTATGTAGCAACACTACTCAGTTAAATATGGCAAAAACACATAACGGAAAAGTTTTAATTGTATGTATGTATAATATAAAAGTCTATGTATAGATGTATAAAAAATGTATGTTAGTATGTATGTATATATATAAAAAAATATATCTTAGTATGTATATATATGTATATATAAAAATGTATGTTAGTATGTATGCATATATAAAAAATGTATGTTAGTATCTATATATATATAAAATGTATGTTAGTATGTATATATATATACAAAAATGTATGTTAGTATGTATATATATATATACAAAAATGTATGGAAACAGCCAGACAGTGAATCTCAAAACAGCCAAACTTCAGTTGTCTCTTCCTTGGGTAGCTGCTCTCACCCGGCGCCAACTGCTGTGTTGCGAGGGAGGGGAGGCATTTCAAACATTTCCCCGTGCGTCAACATTTTCATCCTCACCGTGTTGTTTGTTCATGATTACTGGAAAACTGGTTTTCTTACGATCAGTCAGCTTTGAATGAAGGAGACGATGCAATAACAACAATACTTCAACTACTATTATTAACAATGGTTTCAAATTTCGGCACAAGGCCAGTAATTTCGGGTGAAGGGATAAATCGATTTCATCGACTCCAGTGTTTAACTGGTACTTATTTTGTCAAGCCCGAAAGGATGAAAGGCAAAGTGGACCCTGGCGGCATTTGATCTCAGAGCACTGTGAATAAATGTGTTATGTGACATACTAGATACAAATGATATTAAAAACAGGTGCAAAAAATAATAAATAAAAGCATACGTGACTGGCGATGCTCCAGCATGGTCACCGCTTTTGGGCTGAAACAAAAAAAAATCTATTAATCATCCCTTCACCTGTTAATGCACACCTGGCTTAATACACTTTTAGCTTGTTTATATCCACCTGGCTTAATATACAGCTGGTTTGCTTAATAATACACATGAATTTTTGTCTTTATCATCTGATATCATCTCCATATTCTGTGCATTCATTAATATGTATGGGTAAAGAGGGAAAAATAAGTACTTTGTGATGTTCGAGCGTTCAGTGGGATAGGAACATCATTCAGCTGTACAGAGGGTTACTAGCGCCTGGCAAGCAGAACTTCATCATGTACAAGTTGACGGTCGTGGAAATTTCCTTCTCTTTGTCATGCCCTTCTTGGCATCTCCTAGCACATGGCGCCCCGGGCAACTGCCCGAGTTGCCAATACCTTGAGCCAGCCCTGTAGCTGTATTATAGTACATCTTACATTCTGAGTTTAAATCCTACTGGACCTCATAAGTATCAGATACATATCTCTGTTCCCTATACTCCTTATCCTACAAATATGTAAATTGTCTTGTCAAAGAAATCACTGTTATGAAGATAGAATGAAATCTCTGTTTAGGAGTTAAGTATTCAATAGTAATATTAATAAAGGTTTCAAGTTTTGGCACAAGGCCAAGAATTTTGGGGGAGAGGTTAAGCTGATTACATCAACCTCTGTGCATAACTGGCATTTATTTTATTGACCCTGAAAGGATAAGTCGACCTCGGCAGCATTTGAACTCAGAACGTAAAGACAGAAATGTTGTTAAGTATTTTGCCTGATGTGCTAACGATTCTGTCAGCTTATATTCATTAGTAATATTACCAAGCAATGAATTGACAGAATCATTAGTGTCAAACAAATTGCTTCGTAGCATTTCTTCTGGCATTTTACATTGTGAATTCAAACCCCACTAAAATTGGCTTTGCCTTTTATCCTTCTGGGGTCAGTTTACTAAAGTACTGCGGTGATGGTATCGATTAACTCCCTCCCCTCAAAATTGCTGATCTTGTACTTAAATCGCATGAAGTCAGAAACAATATTACCCATGACTGCAACAAACAATTTCTTTCTCTGAATGAAGGGCAGATTGTATGACATGAATGAAATTTGATAGTGTAACTTGAGCACTGAATACAGAATATATTCTAAAGCTGGAAAGAAATGAAGTGAACACACTCTGTTGGATGTGTATAATGTTAGCATGCATGAACGATAGATCAGAGGTGATGTGCAAAAATAAATGTATATATAAAAGAATTAGCCGCAAAGTGTTAGAGAAAAATCTGTATTGATACTGACACGTATCATATGTCAGTATTGATAAGAGTTGGTTAAAGAAGTGTCAATCCAAGTGGAAAGAACATTCAGAAGAGAAAGACTAAAGAAGATGTAGGACGAAATGGTGAAATGAGGTATTGGGACATGTTCCTGATGACATGATTTTCTTGTGCCATTTTCCTAACAGTAAATTTTGTTAAATCCCTCCTCTGAGTCTGTTCAGCAATTAAGTCAGTCAAGCCTTGTCTTTTATCTTTTACCTGTTTCAATCATTAGAGTGTGGCCATGCTGGGGCACAGCCTTGAAGAATTTTCAGTTGAACTTAACGACCCAGTACTTATTTTTTGTAAAGCTTTGTACTTATTCTATTGATTCCTTTTGCCAACCCACTAAGTTACAGGGACATAAACATACCAACCCTAGTTGTCAAACAGTGGTGGGGGACAAACACATACATAAAGACACACACATACACACTATTATTTATATATATACACATACACGATGGGCTTCTTTCAGTTTCTGTTTATCAAATCCACTCACAAGGCCGAGGCTATAGTAGAAGACACTTGCCCATGATGCCATGCAGTGGGACTGAACTCAGAAGCATGTGATTGGGAAGCAAACTTTTTACCACACATCCACGTCTCCACCAGTAGGGATAAAATTGAAAAATTTAAAATTTGGTTCATGCTAGAATATGAAGACAGTACAAGTGAGAAGTGTTAATAATCATTAGATAACTACTCCATTAGAATGACCTGAGTAACTTGCATGTACAGAAAGACTGAGAGTTTCCATACAGGAGTACTCGTGTGGCTTCATTATATTTCTGTTGTTTTAAACTATAGCATTAATAAAATAATAGTTGGTTGACAAAGTTTACATTTTTACTTGCAGTAACTTTTAACTGAAAACTTAACTCTGTTTTACAATGCCCTAATTGTAATTAGTTTGAATAAAATTGCAAAATGCTAATTAACTTTGAACTTTTAACAACATTAAAGAGAGTTTTTGTCTAGTAATTGCTTGAATAATCTCAGTTGATCAGTTATTCAACTGACTATATTTCCCCTCAGCCATAATGTTAATATAAACAAATGAGTGGAATATGCTTTACTGAAGAGGTCTAATGAGACTGAAATATGTCAGTTACTAAATCCACTCTAACTTTATTGTCCATAATGTTCAGAAATCTTAATCAGCTGATTTTATTGAGGTTATCTCCCTTGTGTTTAGATTTTAAATACCTCTACAAGTAGTCTTTGTCTACTTATTGCTTAGAGAATTTCAGTTGACTCATGTTGTTCAACTAAATATATTTGTTTATTTGTTTTTTTTTTCATGCCAGCATGGGTTAGAAAAGGACATTATTGGGCCTTTGTTTTGCTGTTGGATGCTTTCTTGTTGATAGGGGAAATGACAGACAGCTATATCATACTAAGCTCAGTGATTTTTGCAGAAGTGCAGATTTAAACAAACACACGTTATTTACGATGGACAGATAGGTGTCCTCATCTTGTTTGTTGTTATCACAATGTTTCAGCTATTAACCCTCTGATTCTAAGTTCAATCCCAGGCAGGGACTTGAAAAATAATATCAACAGAAAAATAACATCAGCAATATAGCTTAGGAATGAGAACAGTGTATCCCATTAGTCAAATAAAAGGTTGGATTCAAAATTCCACCTGAACACCTGATGAAGGCTGTGGGGTACATCAGCGAACATGTTGTGATAACAACAAATAAGATGAGGACACCTATCCGGCCATTATAAATAAAGTACATAATTTCTCATCTCAAAAATATAGAATAGAAACATGTATACATCTACGATGTGCTTTTTACAATTTCCTTCTACTAAATCCACCTGCAAAGCTTTAGCTGCCTTTGAAGACATTTTCCCTAGTTGCTGCACTGTGGGACTGAACCCCAAATCACCTGGTTGAAAAGCAGGTTTCATCTTTATGCAACACCCTTCTGTATTTGTTGCCAGAATACAGAAAGTACCCCTGTAGGGTGTTCTTGGTCATATTATTAATAGTCAAATAAGTAGTGTTTGCTTCAACTCTGGGTTTTTATTGAATGATATCTCCCAGTTATTATTTGGTTGCAAACAGCACGAATATCACACTATCTCATTCTTTTTATCTGTAGGTTTGTAACTTTCAGTTTAAGAAATTGATATTTGTATATCAAAAAAATATACCTACTATAACTAACTAGCACCAATTGAGACTCAGTTCCCAATCTCAGTTAGAGGTATTTCACTTAATTTGTTGCTATAACACTTAAGAAAAATATAAAATAGGCTATTTATCTTCTGTTGCCCTAAATGAATATGAGGTTTTGATAGATATCAGTATTTATATGATCGACAAACTTCTTTATCAATACACAATGAAAGTTCAGATGAGCAAATCAGTATGACAGACTATGGTTCAGCTTCTCTTTTGGTTATAGTTTTAGGGTTTGTTACCATTCACAAAGTCCCTATGCATTTAGGTATGCCATACTAGAAGTCATGCTCTCTGGCCATGGCATGAGGACAGAAAAGGTTTTGTTAATCTTTCTAAACATCTCTTCACCACAACAATTCAATTTACCTCATATATATATGTACATGTGTGTATCAGTATATGTAATTGGTTTGATTGTTGTAGTATTAGTGAACTGTCTGAAAAGATAACAGTTTATATCCAGGTCAACACTGTGCTGTGTTCATGTCCAAGGCACTTAATCACTTAGGTTTGTTTGGCTTTGTCCACCTAACTGCCTATGCTCTTCTATATTAGTAGGAGCATTATATAATTGAATGTTTCATTAGCTCATTTTGTCAACTCTCCTATCCATGGGTATAACTCAGAAGTGTGCACTCTATTTGGCTGATTTGCCCTTTATATATACTGTATGGCAAAATTGTTTTCAGTGCTGTTTTAAGAATTAAAATCATTAAGGAAATTGTTTAAATCATCTTCCTCACCTCCAGACTAAGTTGTACTGAAGTATGGTGTGTAGCATGGACATTTATACACTGCACACTCAGCTGTACATTGAAATATGGTTTGGAGTGCTCAACATAAAGCTACACATTAATGTATGGTGCATAGCATGGTAATTCATATATTCCACACACATAGCAGATTCTGAGGTATAATTCCAAGTTCATTTAAGTACTTTCAGGTGCAATATATAGCACCTACATACTAAACATTTGTCATATACTGAGGTTATAGTGTGTAGTGTAAGCCACTCTATATAAAACACAGTCTGTCCTACACTAGTGTAGAATAGTCTTTTATACCCAAATCTTCTTGGATAATTTTCCTGTTGCTTCAGTTATATCTTTACTATCAACTATATCATTCTAGAACTCTGGAAATATTATTTTCCTCTTCAACAACTGAACTTCAGGTGTAGAAATTAATCATTAATTATGTTAACCTCATCTTATTGTCTCTGTCCCATGTTAGTAGTGGAGGCTGAAAAATCTATGAACATTGTTTATTCTCTTTTCAGCTAATCGTACAGTGGGCACTTTCATAGTCACATACACCATCACCATTTTCTCTGAAATCTATATTTCCTCACTAAGTAAAGGTCTTAAAAAACATTCTGTACATTGCAAGATAACCTGTTCATTCAACAGTATCAAAACCCAGATATATAGATTTATACCAGTTGTTCTCAACCATTTTCTCCCTATGGATCCCTTTGAATTTTATTTTATACTACTGGCAATAAACCACAGATGCTAAGAAAATACTCCATCACATGCCAGGGGAAGAAACTAGAAGTAGTTGATTGCTTCCACTACCTAGGTGACCAAGTCTGTTGAGGGGGTGGATGCTCAGAGAGTGTTACCACAAGAATAAGAATAGCCTGGGTAAAGTTCAGAAAGCTTCTACCCCTACTGGTGACAAAGGGCCGCTTGCTCAGTGTGAAAGGTAGATTGTATGATGCATGTGTGCAAATTGCCATGCATCACAGCAGTGAAACATGGGCTATGACTGCTGAAGACATGCGTAGGCTCAAAAGAAATGAAGCTAGCATGATCCGCTGGATGTGTAATGTCAGTGTGCACACATGACAGAGTGTAAGCACCCTGAGAGAAATGTTAGACATAAGAAGCATCGTATGTGGCATGCAAGAGAGACATTTGCGTTGGTATGGTCATGTACTGCGGATGGACGAGGAGAGCTGTGTGAAGAAGTGCCACTCTCAAACAATGGAAGGAATCCGGGATAGAGGGAGACCCAGGAAGACTTGGGATGAGGTGGTGAAGCATGACCTTCGAATGTTGGGCCTCACAGAGGCAATGATAAAAGACCGAGACCTCTGGAGGTATGCTGTGACTGAGAAGACCTGGCAAATAAAGTGAGTCCACGGCTGTAACCTAGACCAGTGTTGCACAACCAGTCAACTCAAAAGTACCTTGGATCGTAGGGCGACCTGTTGTGCTTGAGGAGACCTATTGAGTCAAGTACATCAACATCAATATCAAAATCAAATCAAATGGAAATTGTAGTTGTGAGCCCCATGCTGGTGCACGTAAAAAGCACCACCCGAACCATCTGATGTCAGTGCCGCTTTGACTGGCTTCTGTGCTGGTGGCACATAAAAAGCACCATCCGATCATGGTTGATGCCAGCTCCTCTGGCCCCTATGCTGGTGGCACGTAAAAAGCACCCACTACACTCTCAGAGTGATTGGCATTAGGAAGGGCATCCAGTTGTAGAAACACTGCCAGATCAGATTGGGGCCTGGTGCAGCCTTCTGGCTTCCCAGACCCCAGTCAAACCATGCAACCCATGCCAGTATAGAAAACCGATGTTAAATGATGATGATGATAATGGACCCCCATAGCCATTTAATTTTTGAAAAATTTCCCTTATATTTTTATGATTAAATATTGTTGGGAATTGTTAAAATATTTTGTGGACTCTGGTTGAGAACCATTGATCTAGAATTAATTAGAAGCTAAAAAAAGTATTTTCTTCAAATGCTAGGTTGTTCCACATAGTTCATGACAATGGTTTGTGTTCTTTTTTAAAAATATTTCAGAACTAAATGTATTTACTGCTGTGTATATTAGAGTGGTTTCCACATATCTTGGACAGTGTACCTACCACATACAAATATCACATGCACCAAAGAGCCTGTGTGTCTCATTATACAAGCAGTTTCCCCCTGTTGGTGGTCCATCGTTGAACTGTATCATTCTTCTGTCTCTTCTACAATATTATCTGCTTCTTTACCTGGTGAACTGCAACCTCTTCTGCTGCTTTGTTACACCTGAATTGATTGAGGCAATGAATTGGCAGTTGGTAGCATCAGATGAAATCATAGTGTTTATCCTGACTTATTGCATCCTGTGTTCAGTTCTGCCAAGGTCAGCTTTACTTTCCATCCTTTTGGGAATTGGTGAATAAAGTACCATAACTGGGTAGTGGACTGACAAGATTGTTAGAATGTTGAATGAAATGCCTTGAGGTATTTATTGGAGCTCTCTGAGTCCTGGGATCAAATTTCACTGTGGTCTACTTGGTTTGTACGCTTTACCCATTGCTTGATTCATTACCACCACCTGGCACCTTGGGTGTCCTCAATGAGGCCAACACTGTTGCAAGCATTTGGGTCAGGTCTCTAGTTTAAGGATACTTCTCTGTTTCTCACTCACCTATTTCAGAAACCCTGTAAAGAGTCATGGGCACTGCCTTCCTTACTCATCATCATCATCATCATACATCAGCTTTCCATGCTGGCATGAATTAGATGGCTTGACTGGAGCTGGTGAACCGGAGAACCACACCAGGCTCCAGTCTATTTTGGCTTGGTTTCTTCAGCTGGATGCCCTTCCTAATATCAGCCACTCCACAGAGTGTACTGGGTGTTTTTTACATGTCACCAGCAAAGGTGCTTTGCTATGTTACTGGCACGGATGTCTTTAATGTGTCGCTGGCACTGGCTACAACCACGATTTCACTTAGCTTGACAAGCAATTCTCTAGAGGTCTCGACCACTTGTCATTGCCTTTGTGAGACTCAACATCCGAAGATCATTGACTAAGCAAAGTAAATGAACATAATAAAATATATAAAGAAAGAGTATCTTACCTATAGTATATCACCTCCATCCCACTCTACTTTCTGAAATATAAAAAGAGAAAGAAAAGAAAGGATACTATAGACAAAGGGCTTCTGAAAACTTCTTAATAGATGGTGATTGATTGAATAGGTCTAGTCAGTTAGGTTTGGCCTGATTGAATAGACCTATGATCAAATTTGCCTGTGTCACCACTTCTGTATCTCACTCCATTCAGACCACATACTATATGCTTTACCTAGCTACTATCCCCAAACATCATCATCATTGTATAGTATAGAAAGCTAACAAAGTAATGTCATTAGAAGGAGGGCTAGGAAGATAAAGGAAGAGGATGAAATACTGTTAACTGAATAGATTAAGGGAAGTTAAGAAGTTTAAAGCAATCAAGAACTAGACAAGAAAAGGTGAAATTTTTATTCTTATAAGAAATCTCAAAAAAAAAAAATGCTTAAAGAAAATATTTTTTAAAGTGTAGTAAACATTATTCAACGTCCATTTTCCAAGCTAGCATGGGTTGGATAGTTTGATAGGATCTGGTGAGCCACAAGACTGCACCAAACTCCAGTGTCAGCTCTTCCTATTGCCATCTACTTTATAATGTGTACTGGATGCCTTTTTTTTTTCTGCCACTGGCATTAGTGAAGTCGCCAAGTAACTTGCAAAGTGGAAAAAAAAAAAAAAAAAAAAAAAAAAAAAAAACTGGAAAAAGGGAAAAGCTTCCACTATGAGGTGCAAGCATGGCTGTATGGTAAGTTGCTTACTTCTCAACCACAGTCCCATTGTTTCACTTTGTGCAAGTGTCTTCTACTATAGCCTCAGGCTTGCAAAAGCCTTGCAATTGGATTTGGTAGATAGAAACTGAAAGAAGCCCATTGCATATATATTTGTGTGTGTGTCTGTGTTTGTCCCCCAGTGCTGTTTGACAACTGGTGTTATGTTTATGGCCCTGTAACTTAGCTGGCTGGCAAAAGAGACTGAAAGAATAAATACTATGCTTAACAAAATGTAAATACCAGGGTCAATTCATTTGACTAAACATTCTTTGTGGTGGTGTCCCAGCATGGCCACTGTCTAAAACAAGTAAAAGTTAAAAGATACTAATTGGAGGGGGTGGGTGGCAGTATTTGAGATGGGGTGGTGGCTTTACATTGTGAGGAATTTATTGACCTTGGAAGGACGAAAAGTTGACCTTAGAGAGATTTCAACTCAAACATAAAGTGCTATAACTGGATACTACAAAGTGTTTCATTTGCCTTTCTACTAATTCCAATAGCATCAAGATTCTTATTTAGCATTGTATCATTAACAGACATCATCATCATCATTTAATGTCTGTTTGCCATGCTAGCATGGGTTAGAAGGTTTGAATAGAGAGCAGCACCAGGCTCCAGTCTATTTTAGCTTGGTTTCTTTGGTTGGAGCCCTTCCTAATGCCAACCACTCCTGAGTGTACTGGGTGCATTTTACATATCACTAGCACAGGCACCTGTCTCACCATCAAGATCCCTCACTACCCTCTGGCTGCATTCCTTCCTCCCTAAAATATCTGTTCACTCTAAATACCACCTACATTATGTTCATTACGCTCAGTAGTCTCCAAATTTCTGCTTCTTCTTGTGGATGAAACCTTAGAGTTTGTATAAATCAAGTATACACTTCATGGTGGTGCCCCAGCATGGTCTTGCTATAATGACTGAAGCCAGTAAATGAATAAGATGAATTATATACACCCATGTGTGGTGTATATTTTCATTGAATATCCACCGCATGCAAACCTTATCTGCCAGTCAGTTACCATGCACACACTTACATTCCTTCATTCTTTCATTCTTTCATTCATTCATGTAGACTGATATGCAGTAGAACTAAACGGTCATTCCATTATTTATTATAGCAATCTCTAATTGGATTCCCATTAATTTTGCTTTGCTATCTCTAAATTGTTATCAAAATAGCTTTATTGTGGATGTGATGTAATGATAATATTTATTTACTTTTTGTTGTTGTTAATCTTACTCTTTAACAAGACTAGTTAATATATCTAATCATTGACTCTATTGATTACTGTTAGTTCCAGTTTTACTTACATTTATTGATTAGGCTATGATCTCTTGGGGGTTTTAACATACAACTGCACATTCAAACACACACTCGCACATTTATATAACCATACAAACATATATGTACATATACAGACAATATACAATACACATAATATGCATGTATACATTCAGTCATTCAAACACACATGTATGCAAACAAGCATTGTACATAAGTATGTGTTTATGTAATGTATGTATGCGTATGAAACCCCACACGTTGGCTGGTTAGTATATCACTCATTCATCCAGTTAAAGTGATGCTGATATATTGTTGGTTATATGCGCACTGACACGTTTGCATTCATTCGCACACGCATGCACACATACAAGCTTGTATGAACACATCCACATATATACATGTGCAAACTCACACAATGACGTACATATAATGATCACAATTGGTTCTACACCAGGTTTCAGTTGTGCTATGGATTAAGAGAGATATACAGCTTCACATTTCTTTTAGCATTTTAGTCCCATGCTACCTCTTCTCAAAGCCTTCATCTACCATTCTATTGCTCTCCTATAACAAATCTCTCTCAAAAAAAAAAAAAAACACAAGGCACTCATCAATTTTTCTGACTGCCACTATTTGTGTATAAAACCTAATTTATATTTGATTTAACTTTACTTTATTCTCTATTAGTTGTATTATGACTCATTACTGGATTCACCAAATTGAATCTTTCATAGTTTCCTCTCATTAGTCATCTATATTTTTGTGATAATTAGAAATGTTCTTTTCCTGAATCTGTCGTTAGAGATAATACTTTCCTGACTAATTCTGTTAGTTAATTTGTTGAATAATGCTAAAGTAAACCAACCTAATATCAATCTTTCAACATTTAAGCATTTATAATTGAAGACCTGCTGCAGTTTTTCTAAGTTTTTCACTTCCTTATCTCATCATTTTTGTATTCATTTTTACTTTTATCCCTTTCCATATAAAATCTTTTGGGGAAGGAATGTCAATTGATATTGAAATATAAATAATGGATATGATTACTTTTACATTCATATTACTGCTCTTTTCTTCCATCCTAACATTCAAATCCTTTTGACATCATTGCTCTCACTTCTAATCTGATCTGTGATCATGTGAGCAAATGCATATGCCCTAACTTATCAAGTCCTCTTGGCACCTACTTGTCCCCTTCACCTAGTTCTGATCTCACTGCCAACATTGTTCTGTTTCCTGCCTCCCCCCATTTCCTCTCCCTGGTCTACACATCTTAGCTCTCTAAATACTCTCCTGTGGCATGGCATCACCTCTTGTACTGTTTCCACAATGGAAAGCCAACAGCTAGCACTCCCTCTGTGTTCCGGGTAAGTGAGACGACCTCTGTACTACTGGTACCACAAAATGCATCGAGTACCACCTTGTAAAGTGGTTTTCAAATGAGCAGAGTGTTATGAAGTCCCTTTATTCAACCTTTCTAGTCATAGTGCCATGAAAAAACACATTCAGTAAAGTGGTTGGTGATATAAAGGGCATCTTGCCATAGAAACCACACAAATGACATGTGAGCCTCGGTCTATAGAAATAGCGGCTCTCAATAAGAGTTTACTTGGACAGGGACAATTTGTCCAACCCATGTGTGTTGGTAGTTGGAGTGTGAAAAGGTCAGAGCCAGGGGAAATGAGCAAGATTCCATCAGATTTTGAATCATGAAGGGAGGAGGCAATAGTTATAGGGGAAACCTTATATTGACAGGAAACATATCAACACACACACATGCACACACACACGTCTGTCTGTCTGTCTACCAATCTACTCTACACATATCTACTTATATATGCAGAAACATACATATGTACATCACTTGTATACAAGTATACGTTTATGTCAAGCTAAGTAAAAGCGTGGTTGTCCTTGCATACAGGCTTGTCCCTTGCAACCCCCTCCTGCTGAGCATCCTTAATCTTGAGGGCTCATAAGTGCTGTTGTTATGTGAAACACATCTGTACCAGTGTTGTGTAAAAGCACCCAGTACACTCTGTTAGGTGGTTGGCATAGAAACCATGCCAAAACAGACAATTGGAATCTGAACAACCCTTCAGTTGGTCAGCTTCTGTCAAACCATTCAACCCATGCCTGCAGGGAAAACAGATGTTAGATGATGGTGATGATGATGCACACAAGTGATCAAATGGATAGCATGTAGATATAAAGAGGCATATGTATAGAGAGATGTGTATAGACTGATAAACAAGTATGTTTATATGGATTCACTATCAGCTATGTGAGTATTTTGATTGCAGAAATTTAGGCAGATCATGATAGATATCTGTGAAGATACTTGGAGTAAATGTAAAGAATCATTAGGGGAAAGGTTTGAAGAGTTGGTATTAATGGGAGAGTTGCTTATTACAACTGAGTGCAACCATGCCAAAATTGACCTCACCTGTGCTGGTGCCGCATAAAAAGCACTCGGCCCACTCTGCTAGGAAGGGCATCCAGCTGTAAAAAAAGAACATGTCAAAAGAGACACAGAAGTATGGTACAGTGAGTAGCATAATTAGCCGGTGGAGGAAGTTACTGAGTTAAAGTATCTTAAAGTATTTTAAAGATTTTCTGTTTCCAAGAAACAACTAACCCTATTGAAATCCAGTAGCTTAGTTTTAAAGAAGAATTTGGGTTATTTATGGTGGTGGAAGAGGGAGGAAGGTGAATGTCATGTTTAGCCATTGGTTTGTTTACATTTATGCAATTATAAATAGCTATGATAGAAGCATTACACTACTCCACTAAATATGTCATAGTAACATAATCTTTTCAGTCCAACCTTTTAAAAAATACCCAGTTTAAAATTTCTTGAAAGAAAACTACTAACACCATCACTGACTTTGACCTAGCTGACCTATAGTGTGTAACAATTCAAACAGGTGTTTTATATAAACATCTTTTTTGTGAACCATAAAATAGCAATCTTGATTAGTCCCAAGGGGAATTTCAGCCAATACAAATTGTGACCTGAATATCATAGATCTCCTCTACTTACATATCTGAGTGAACCCTAAACAATAACATACTTCCTGCTATCAAACCAGAGAGACTGTCCCTACCATCCTTTTCTCTCAACTCATGCCTTATAAGCATACCTACTGTTCTTCTCCACCCCACTTCCTATACAACTACTTCTCCTGTCTACTTACATCACATCTTTTTCTCATTCACATTACCTACCAAGGGAAAACCATGCCAAAGACTATATATGCCACCCCTTTATACTACCTGACTGTCTGTACCAGTGAGTAGCATGTAAACTTCTTTATCAGATATTTTCAACATCTCTCTGATTTATTAAACCTTAAACAATAGCCTTCCATTTCTGTCCAAAATATAAAATTTCTTTACTTACTAAAAATATCTTTATGTCTATTTCACTATTTAAATTATTTGTTTTATTTTTGGCTGATGCTGAAAGACCTCAAATTTTACTATTTCTACAATTTTACTATTGAATAATAGCCTCCCCTTGCTTCTTTCTCTTCTCCTTTTTCACCATTCTTTCGTATTAATACTTCCACTTTACTGTCTAATTATCACTTTCTGGTTATATCATTCTGAATGTAAAGTGCATAGGAAAAGACCGAATCTTGGTTTATTCTTACACAGTCACGTGATTCTAATCTTTCTGTATTTTTTGTATTGTCCTTACAAGGACATCCATTGTCGTATCTTCTAATCTTTGTTTTTCTTAGTTTGGTAAACCTTTCATATAATATTCTATCAACCCCTTACATCTTATTCTCTGATATTTCTTTTCTATTGCTTCCACACATTTTATATTTCCAGTGTTATCAGTTGCACTTTTTCCCTACCATATTGTTATTTCCTGGTTGGATTTCCTTCTCATCCGAGAAATTGGCCTGTAGTTTGCAGTAGGTTATCTCTCATGGATGTTCTGCTATGTTCTGTGCCAGTATTCTTCTCTTAATAGTCTGCCATCTACAAGATTTCTGAAAATTGTATTAGTAGGCGTATTAGTATTGTTAGTAGAGAAAGATCTGCAAAAAGAGAGAAAAGGTATTTTAGATAATCAAATGCAATCACAGTATATAAATTATTTTGGGAAGGAATATCACTGTATAACTGAGTCATAATAGAGTACTATTTCTCCCACAAATGTTGTGGAAACCTGCTGTATATTATAGGATTTCTCAATTTCTCCAAGTAGTTAGTAGAATTATATGAAAGTTGGCTTTCACATAGTAAAGACTTCCTCATTATTTCCATTGATTTTACTCTGATCTTAATAATTTATATTGGAGAAGCATATCTTTTACCAGATTTAGATTTTACTTTTTTTTAATCTTTCCTTGTTCTGGGCTTTTCTTGTTTGAGTGATACCAATTTGGCTTTTAGCCATATCTGATAAATTAGTGGACTATTAGCTGGTTCATTTCCTTAAGTTCATCTTACAGTTTGAAAACAAGTCTGTAATTTTAATTTTCCTTCAGGGTTTTTTTTTCAAGCTTTTGATTGGGAAATAAAATTCAGTAAATCACTTCAAGTGTTTCAACTGTCTATACTTACTTTGACGACTTACTCTTTTGACATTTACGTGGTATTGTCTTCATTCAGGCCTCAGTGAGTGTTTTCTGTCTGAAGTAATTCCTGGTTCTGACTAATGTTATGTCATTAGTCTTTCTAGGGAGATCTATTTCAATACATGGAAATATGTGACTGTGTCTACCTTTCTGACCCTATTGATCACTGACCTATCACTCTCCATTCCAGAACCTCAAGGATGAAAACTGTCATAAACAGCCATCTTTTTTTTGTCTCCCCTTTTTCAGTGACAACCAATACGGTTTCTATAAAGCCAGGATATACTGAAGATCTCTACCCACCCCTATATCCTACCTAAGTTGTGTCTTGTCCTTGAGAACTTTGATAAGCAATGCTGTTGCCCTTGACACCAGTCAGCTACGTCTGGCATGAGAATCTCATTATGTTACCTGTCAATGGGCTCTGTCCATTTCTTATGTCTTGGGTCTAAAGTTTTCCTGACAGACTACACCTTTGTTGGGTGTTGACAAGGTGTTTCTAAAAAGCTTTATAATAACATTAGAATGCTTCAAGTCTTGATTGATTTTCACACCCGTTTTTGCATTAATGAACTAATATCTATTCATTATAAACACAGTTTATTTTCACGTTGCTCCAGTTCACTCAGCAGTAGAAATGAGTTGTGATGTTACTGGTGCCAAGCTGTATCGACCTTTGCTTCTGCCTTGGATAACATCAGTGGCATGGAGAGGGGAGACCGGTATGCATGTACAACTGCTGATCTTCCACAAACAACAGACTTGTGCCTCGGAAGGGTAACTTTCTAAGTGCACTCCCATGGTTATGACCAAAGGGAGTTTTTACCCTTTTACAACCACACACACACATACACCTATGTATATGATTTCACTATTGTTAAATAAGGAAATAGATGTGTTAGCTTTCTAACAAAAAATAAAGATTGTCAAAATATAATAATGGCGCAAAATGAGCAGCTGTCAAAGTTTGCCATATACCTTACTACAAATTTCATACTCGACAACCTAATATTTTGACCCTGAACAAGTTCTGTGCTAATCATAGAACATGAACTGCTAACCTCTAGGATTGGTTGCTTGCTAGTTTATTGATTGTCAGTCTGCATCCTGTGCTTTTAATATTACAAATTATAAAAATAGAAATTTATCAACATAGTTGAGAAAGCAACAATTATATAAATATTATTTGAAATCTATTACTGTATTATTGATATCTTGTTATATAATCAGAATACATACTTTTGATAAAGTTTGAATGTTCTCAGCAACTGTTATAAGATTTTTTTTTTGTTTGTTTAAAAAGATGTCCTCAATCTGAAAGGGTCACCAATGAAGGAGCTTCTCTGCAATCTTTCAGTCCCTTAGAAATTGCAGCAAAAGGAAGGACAGATAATATTGCCCTAGATATACAAAAAGTGGATCATGGTCTGATTGGATAGGGCTGATGTTGGGGATAAACAACAGTTATGGCTTTTCTTTTAAATTTTAAAACTAGGCAGAAAAAACCTACTGATAAGAACAAAACTCGATGCAAAGTGCTCCTTAATTTAAATAAAAGTATTATGTTCCTGTTCCCCCACCCCACACCAGTCATTATGCAATCATTCATCCCACTGTTTATTTCATTCATTCACTTTTGACTTGCAGTCGGTTTAATGCATTCATTGTTTGGGACTGATTGAACCAAGAATTGTAATAAAATTCAAAAGAGCACACATGTGCACGCATGCACACACATACACCTACATGCACACACACACACACACTCACACACTCACTCATTTTCTCTCTATATATATTTGGTATTCCTCACAAACAGATTTTCAATACTTCTTCCACAACTAATTTCTTCAAATATAATTGTATTGGACTGATTTCTTCATAGCTATAGATTTAGATAATGTTGTCTTGGTAAGTTTCCATGGTGATTGTTGATTTTTATTTTTTCCTTCGTTTACTTTGTTTTTCATGTTATTTTATTTTGTTTTCCATTCTATTTTTTGCTGTTAGTCATCAATGTCAAGAAATCTTATTTCATTTCATTCTAAATAACAGGGTGGTTGTCTGTGTGGTGCAAATACATATGTCTGTAGCATGTATGTATACTTGTGATATCTAGCATTATCTATTCCTAAACAGTGTATTGCCAGTGTATAAATCCCTTGTATATTGCCAATGCATAATTTAGTGATACTTCTTTTCTAGAGAGATGGAAGGCAAAGCCAAACTAATTGGAATTTGAATGAAAGAATCAAAGAATATTTAGTTTAATACAATTATTTCTGCTAACATGTTACCTCATATGGGTGTATAATCCTTTCTGTTATAGATGCAAGACTTGAAATTATAGTGGAGGAGGTTAGTCAATTAAATCGATCCCAGTAGTGCTTATTTCATTGACCCTGATAAGATGAAAGGCAAAGTAGCCCTCAGCAGCATTTGAACCGAGTGCATAAAGCCAAAAGAAATACAGCTAAGCATTTTGTGTGTGTATGATATTCTGTACATGTCTTCTACACAACATCTGTCCAGATGCTGATATTTATTGCCTCAATTATTTTATATATTATAGTGAATTTAGTCAGGAGTACTATAGATGTTCTGTGGTAGCCCAGGGCAAGGCACATGCATCTGTTTATCTTAGTTTTTATGGTTCACAAAAACTTAACATTCAGACAAGATACAATGCAGTAGTTAGGTACAATGCATTGATTAGATACAAAACAGTGGTTAAATAGAATCCAGTGGTTAGCAAGAGAAAAGAAAATGTCTTAAAATGTCAACCAGGTTTCTTTTTTGGTTTCCAACTTTTAAGCCATAACATTATTTAGGCAAAGTTATTCAACAGCAACAACAAAAGCATCGATTCATAAATTGACTTCTTTATATTAAAGCATCAAATGATGTCTCGTAATCATAATAAATATACTAGACCCAGTGTTGGTAATGCTAACTGCACTAAAGCCAATGTTGGTAATGCTAACTGCACTAGACCCAGTGTTGGTAATGCTAACTGCACTAAACCCAGTCTTAGTAATGCTAACTGCACTAAAGCCAGTGTTGGTAATGCTAACTGCACTAAAGCCAGTGTTGGTAATGCTAACTGCACTAAAGCCAGTGTTGGTAATGCTAACTGCACTAGACCAAGTGTTGGTAATGCTAACTGTACTGGACCCAGTGTTGGTAATGCTAACTGTGCTGGACCCAGTGTTGGTAATGCTAACTGCCTGGCAGCTGGTCTTGCAGTCTTGGTAGTGCTAACTGCACTGTAATTCGAACTGCGCTGAAGCCAGTGTTTGTAATGCTAGCTATGTTGGAGCTGGTTGTTATACTTGCTGTGCTGGAGCTGCTCTTGGAGATGCTAGTTGTGGTTGAGCTGGTCTTGGTAATGCTAACCAAGCTGGAGCCAGTGTTGGTAATGCTAACTGAGCTGGAGCCAGTGTTGGTAATGCTAACTGAGCTGGAGCCAGTGTTGGTAATGCTAACTGAGCTGGAGCTGGTCTTGGTAATGCTAATTGAGCTGGAACTGGTGTTAGTAATACTAACAAAGCTGGAGCTGTTGTTGGTAATGCTGACCAAGCTGGAGCCAGTGTTGGTAATGGTAACCAAGCTGGAGCCAGTCCTGATAATGCCAGATGCCCGGGAGCCGGTCCTGGTAATAGTAACCATGCTGGAGCCAGTCTTCATAATGCTAACTGCACTGCAGCCAGTCTGGCAGTCTTGGTAATGCAACCTGCACTGGAGCTAGTCTTTGTAATGCTGGCAATGCTGGAGGCGGTGTTGTTAATGCTTGCTGCACTGGAGCCAGTCTTAGTAATGCTAACTGTGATGGAGCCAGTATGGATACTGCTAACTGCTCAAGACCCATTCTTGGTAATGCTAACTGCGCTAGAGCCAGTGTTGGTAATGCTAACTGCGCTAGACCAAGTGTTGGTAATGCTAACTGTGCTAGACCCACTGTTGGTAATGCTAACTGTGCTAGACCCACTGTTGGTAATGCTAACTGTGCTAGACCCACTGTTGGTAATGCTAACTGCGCTACAACCAGTTACGGTAATGCCAACCATGCTAGAACGAGTCTTGGTAATGCTAACCACACAGGAGCCGGTCTTGGTAATGATAACTGTGCCGGAGCTGGTCTTTGTAATGTTAACTGTGCTGGAGCCAGTTTTTGTAATGCCAACTGCGCTGGAGCCAATCTTTCTAATTCTAACTGTGCTGGAGCTTTTTCTTGGTAATGCTAACTGCACTGGAGTCGGTCTTGGTAAGGCCAACCATGCTGGAGCCAGTCTTGATAATGCCAACAGAGCCAAAGCCGGTCTTGGTAATGCCAACTGCGCTGCAGGTGATCTAGGTAATGCTAACCTTGCCAGAGCTGGTCTTGGTAATGCCAACCGCACTGGAACCGGTTTTGGTAATGCCAACCGCACCGGAGCCGGTCTTGGTTATGCCAACCGCGCCAGAGCTGGTCCCGGTAATACTAACTGCCCTGGAGCCAGTCTTAGTAATGCTAACTGTGGTAGTACCAACCGCGCCGGGACCAGTCTCGGTAGTTAACCACGCCAGAGCTAGTCCTGTTAGTGCCAACTGTGTTGGAGCCGGTCTTTGTAATGCTAACCGTGCTGGAGCCAGTGTTGGTAATGCTAACTGCACTGGAGCTGGTCTTTGTAATGCTAACTCCACTGGAGCTGCTCTTTGTAATGCTAACTGCACTGGAGCCAGTCTTTGTAATGCTAACTGTGCTGGAGCCGGTCTTTGTAATGCTAATTGCGCTTGAGCAGGTCTTGGCAATGGCAAGTACGCTAGACTCACTCTTGGTAATGCTAACCACGTTTGAGCTGGTCTTGGTAATGCTATCCATTCTTCTGCTGGCCCTGGTAATGCTAACCGTGCTGGAGTCTGTCTTTGTAATGCTAACTGAGCTTGAGCTTTTCTTGGTAATGTTAACTGCACTGGAACCGGGCTTGGTAATGCCAGCCATGCTGGAGCCGTTCTTGGTAATGCTAACTGCGCCAGACCCAGTCTTGGTAATACCAACCGCACCGGGCTGGGTGCTGCTAGTGCCAGCCATGCCAGGCCTGGTGTTGCTAGTGCCAGCCGCTATGGGCCCAGTGTTGCTAGTGCCAACTGGGCTCGGTGTTGATAATGCCAACTGCACTAGACCCAGTCTTAGTAATGCCAACTGCACTAGACCCTGTATTGGTAATGCCAACCGCACTAGACCCAGTCTTGGTAATGCTAATCGCACTAGACCCAGTCTTGGTAATGCTAACTGCACTAGACCCAGTCTTGGTAATGCTAATCGCACTAGACCCAGTCTTGGTAATGCTAATCGCACTAGACCCAGTCTTGGTAATGCTAATCGCACTAGACCCAGTCTTGGTAATGCTAATCGCACTAGACCCAGTCTTGGTAATGCTAACCGCACTAGACCTAGTCTTGGTAGTGCTAACAACACTAGATGCAGTCCTGGTAGTGCTAACAGCACTAGACGCAGTCCTGTTAGTGCTAACTGCTCTGAACTCAGTCCCACATACTTTTACTCTGTTGATTTATTGTATGGTACTCTAATTTCTCTAAACTGAATCTTGACAGCTAAATGAAGCATGACAGCTGTCATTTCTTTTAACTCAGATCTTCTAAGAGTATCTCTTTGAAACTGAGTTTTAGTATGTATGTATTTTATAGAAGACTTGGAAATGGTAACTGTTTTAAATCAAGACTGAGTAACTGATATTGAATACATCTCAGATCTAGTAAATCGTAACTACTTTAAACAGAGGTCTGGTAAGTCATCACTTTAAACTCTGGCTACTGACAGTATTTTAAACCTAAGTATGGTAAGTAGGATTTTTGTAGAAGTTTTTACATGTTTCAGTGACCTTATCTTTAGTAGAAATTTAGTATACTTTTGAAAGAGGCCAGGGATGACATTGAAAGATAATCAGATTTCGAACACTAACTTATAAGTTTTGAACATCGATAGAAGGAAAACTATTTATTGAAAGAATATCAACTAAGATTCTCTGTTAAATATGACAGAAGGCTGACTACTTATAAGATTCCCACCATCTCCATCTTAATGTAAGTGGTTGAACCAACAATGTCAGACGAGACTGCTCAACTAATGTTTATCAGACAAAACTAAAATCAATAACTGGTGATAAATTTAAGTACATTTTGAGTTAGTTCTTCACTTTAGCTTTTTGGTACACTTTGTATTTTTTTTCCTCAGTTTTATTTCATTACTTGCATTTGTAGTGCACTCTCTCATCATCATTGTCATGATAATTTTGTTTTTCTTTCTATTAAATTCTCATCTCCTTTGTCTGCCATTACCACATCGCCCATTAATGTGTCTTTCAGTTATGTTTAAGATGTCTCTTGATGTATACATTTCATGTCTATAGTTTCACTCATATTTGCATGTGTAACTGGCAGATTCAACGTTTCTTTTGATAAAATAGGTTCATAACTATATGACATTCTTTTTTCTTCCTTTTTACCACTGAAGGTGTGTGGCTTCATGGTTAGGGTATTCTGCTTATGATCGTAAGGTCATGAGTTTGATTCCAGGTGGTGCGTTGTCTTTGAGCAAGATACTTTATTTCACATTGTTGAAGTCCACTCAGCTGGCAAAAATGAGTAGTGTCTGTATTTCAAAAGGTCAGCTTTGGCACACTCTGTATCATGCTGAATCTCCCTGAGTCCACATGTTAAGGGTACACATGTCTGTGGAATGCTCAGCCACTTGAACATTAATTTCATGAGCAGATTGGATTGTCTGGAACCCTCATCATAACCAATAGAGTAGGTTGCATGGGTAAACCTAAAAGTTTGTTTTAACAATTATCACTACCAACAACACCAACTATCATCATCGTCACCATGACCACCACCAACCATCATCATCATTGCCGTAAACTCTGCCTCCACCATGACCATCACCATCAACAGTGTTTGGAAGTACCAACTAAACAGGAAACGTGTGCTGGAAACCTCTTTTAGTAGAAGTAAAATAGTTAGTAGAGTAATATGGGTAGTGATTTAGGCTATATTGTGGATTGTAGGTTCAAATCTATTCTTGCCATTTCATTGTTTCTGACAAAAAACCATACTATATACCTCAGTTCACTTAGCAGTTGAAAATGAATAGCAGATTATGTCTGGAATGTTACTTAGTATCCTGTTTTAGAAGAGAACTGTATCTAATGTACTTTGTATGATGAAATTGGAGCTAAACACTGGATTTTTGGGGATTAGCATTGTATTTTTCTTGATATCTCAAACTTGTATAATCTTGCCAGTGAGTGGACTAATATCTTCTTGCCTGATGTAGTTATTTCATTAGTTTCTGACTTAATTAACTCCAACCACTGCCTCATGAATCACATTTACTCAACCTTACCCATACTAATACAATCATCTCTCTCTTACATTGACCAATGAATCCTTTGATATCAGTTGCTTATTTCTGCTCACTTGTGCACAACTTCTCCAGCAAGTTTACAACAGACCCTACTAATTACTTCTCTAATCACTGCACACTGCAAGTTCTTTGCATTTGTTACCCATATTTCACTGCTGCACAGTGTTGCAGCCATATTAATCTCTGCCCAGAGAAATTTAATGAGCAAGCATAGAAAATCTAAATAGCCACATTCTGGTAAAACATAGGAAACTGACTGGGTTTAGAATTATTGATGCTTGCATGTTTGTTTGCTATAATTCATAATTTGTTTGTTTATAAATTGATTTCTTTCTTGGTCACATTGACCAGTTACTGCCATTCAGCCTTCTGAGCTCATTAAATGAAGTACTAGTTGATAATATATATGAACTGAGGTCAGTATAAATGGCTATAATATAGAAGACGCTGCTTCCTTGTAGGCAAATTTCACTGGAACAGTCAAAAGATAAAAAATATATCTAATTGAAGTTGCTCCACTTTTATTACTGGTACTAATTTCATTGAAATTAGGAGAATGAAAGAGATGTCAATGTTGCCTAAGATTAAGATGACAAGCTAACAGAACTGTTAGCACAGTTGGCAAAATGCTTAGTGGCATTTCATCTGTCCTTATGTTCTGAGCTCATAAACTGATGTGGTCGACTTTGCCTTTCATCCTTACAGGGTCAATAAAATAAGTACTGGGGTCGATGTAATCAACCTACCTCTCCTTCAAAATTGCTGGCCTGGTGCCAAAATGTGAAGCCCATATTGCCTAAGATAAAGGTGGCAAGCTGACAGAAGCGTTAGCTTGCTCAGCAAAATGCCTAGTAGCATCTCGTCTGTCTTTATGTTCAAATTCAGCTGAGGTTGACTTTGCTTTTCATCCACTGGGGATCAATAAAATAAGTACCAGTTGAGCACTGGGGTCGTTGTAATTGACTTAATCCTTCCCATGAAATTACTGGCCTTATACCAAAATTTGAAACTAATATTGCTTATGATTTTTTGTCACACTGTAAGCATCAAAGGGTAAAACTTTGTACTGTAAGGTACCTAGAACAGTGTTTCACTTCTTCTGACTGATTGTTGCATTTAATTATGACTTCTTAATTTCCTACAAGAGCAGTAATTTCTTATAAAGAAGCATTGTTGATTGGGCTTATTCAAGTTACGTGCCTGAGTATTTTATTTTATGAACTGTTATAGGATTTGAACTCAGAACTAGTTTGGCCTATGCACAGGGAGAGACAAAGAGAGCAGAGGATACAGTAACTCAGATTTCTGAAGGTGTAGGTGAAAGAGTCGGTGAGATGGAAGGAACAGTTGTGAATACCTATGTAGATGATGATGTTAGAGAGAAAGCGACAAGTGCAACAGTATGGGCAAGAGCAAGGGAAGAAGCCAGGGTGAGTGCCAGGAGGGGTTGGGTTGAGGGATGGTAGATGGTAATGTAGTTGTTAGATTAGGGGTAAAGGGAGGCAGGCTAGTGGGGACGCAGCCCACCCTTACCGGCTACCCCATCCCTGGTATGAATTTCTTCCATTGGCATAGCACCACAAATTTGAAGCCGTTGATATATTTCAGTTAAATTGATCCTGGTACAAGATTGACATTTTTATTTTTATTGATCTTTAATGAATGGTTTGCTTTAGTTGAGTTTGAATCCAGAATGTAGAGGCTCAGAACACTGGTGCAAAGGTGGCAACTTTGAGTTGTGGTGCTGATTCCATATGATGCCTCCAAGTCTGATGCATATGTTTTAGACACTGCAATCCTCTCAGAACTACTCTACACTGCACAACAGAAGCTAACATACTTTGGCTACATTTGCTGCCAACCATTCGACTGTCTGCTGATAACTTGTCATACCTGGTGCTATCACAGGTGAGTGACTCAGTACTAAGTTGATAATGTAAACAGTGGATGAGCAATAGAATTGTACACCACCTTTGATCAATTCATTTGGTGCAACTACAACTACTATCACTACTTTGGGTCATTTAATTTGGTGCATTACCATTGCTGATACTACCAAGACAGCTGGAACACCTTCTGCTCACTAACCATTCCTTGATCAGAGTTAGATGATGACCACAACAAAATACAACTGATAATACTTACAGGCAAGAGCTGTTTAATAAATAAAACCCCTTATATTATCAATAAACTACTGTCTTTAATAATTGAATAAAAAAGAAAAAACAAAAAAAAATGTCTGTTTCCTGTAACCTATTCAGACATTGTCTTTCAGTCTGGGGAATTTTCATATTGGTTGCGAAGTTTGTCTGTTTAATTATTTTTGTATTTTTCTTTTATTGCAGATTCATGAAGGCAAAGGAAGATGAAGATCTAGCATGAAGAACAACTAAATTGCTTGGATTTCTTAGGAAAGCATTCTTTGTGCAGGATTCTGATTACTATTTCTCCCACTAAAATGACTGTCTCCCCACTGCATCCTTGAAACAACTGTTGTGGTCTCCTGCTGATCATTTTTTCATTTTGATTGTTATGGATACTATTTAGAAACTTCTCTCTTAATAAACCTGATAACCTCACTGTAAAGGGCTTGTGTTGTTTTGTTATATGGATTTTTATTTAGCTTTCTAATTAGTTTTATCATGTGTTTAGATCTGAGCAGCTTAAAGAAAAAAACAACAAAAGATACTATTAATTATATAGTACGCTAGATCTGAGAAATCTGTTTCTTCTGTCTTTGGGGAAAATGGATCATTCATCAAATGGTGTCACAACACCATCTGATTCATCTGGTGCTGGAGATGTGCACCATCCTTACAGAAGTTTGACTTTTGATCATACCAGTGAGCCAACTGGAGAACGAGCTTGTCATCGGACAAGTTTTTCCCTGGATATCACTGATAAAACAGAAATAGACAATAGTCAGTTGTCGAAGCGAGGCATAATTGTCACAGATATTGATCAAGCGATGTTGGACCATGACACCAGAATACTTGCTCAGATGAACAACATCAGGGCTCAAAAAAGTATCGATGTTATGGCTGTTGCTCCACGAGCAACAGGCATGCCCCTTCTCTCTCCAGAACCAACAGCAAGTAGCAAAAAACATTCATTGCAAGATGCCAATAGTGCTATAGCTTCTGCCAAACTTCTTAGTTCAGCAAATAATGGCCCTGAATCAGGAACGGGCAATGAATATGTGAAACAATTCAATAACACAGTACAAAGTTCTTTAAATGGCAATTATTCTGCTTTTAAAGTTGACAAATTACATTGGCCGACAGAGGTTCCAACTAAATTGAACTTCAGTCATCTGGAGGTTTTTGAAGGTAGGTTTTAATTTTTCAGCAAAATTATTTTTTCAATTAACTTAATTACAATCCGCTTCCAAAATTTGTGACCTTTGTACTCTTTATTGTTATTCTTCTTAGTATTACAATTTAGGGCATGTAGAGACAGTAGGGTCACTGGGTTAAATATATACTATATCTATTCGTGTGTGTTTATATTGTTACTTCACCCACAATGAGGCTTTGTAATATTTCAAACTAAATATCTTCTGATATTTAGCTGAAATCTTTACAAGGCTTATGTTTCTTTCATTGTTCCAGCATTGATAAAATAAGTACCAGTTTGACTGACCCCAGCAGAAATGGGGTCCTGTAACAATGTAAATTTTTCTCCACTTCATTCCTTTCTGTTATCTGTAGTTGAGTTAGAACATGAGACTAGATTTTAATTTTTTCTTTTTACCTCTCTGTTGTGTATTCAAATCTTGCTTTGTGGTTAACTTAGTCTTTTATCCCTCTGAGATAAGTAAAACAAACACTGATCATATATTGGTGTTAATTTAATTGCGTTTACTCCTTCTTTTTGAATTTCCTTGTCCTAATGTGAGAAATCATTAATATTACTATATTAAGGTGGCAAGCTGCAAGACTCGTTAGCATGCTGAGCAAAATGTTTAACGGCACTTCGTCTCTCTTTTCATTCTGTGTTCAAATTCCATTGGAGTTGACTTTGCCTTTCATCCTTTTGAGGTCGATAAAATAAGTACCAGTTGAATACGAGTTGATTTAACCAACTTAACCCCCCACCCATCAATCGGTTGGCCTTGTGCCAAAATTTGAAACCCATATTACTATTACATTCCCAACATGACCACATGTATGGCTGAAGCAAATAGAAGAATAGTGTTGATGATGTAAGGGGGGGCCAAAATCATCATGCACTATATTAAATTACCTTTGAATATTTAGTTAATTCTCAGTATGTTCTGAGTTTAGATTCCACCAGGGCCAACTTTGTTTTTAATTTTATCCATGATCAATAACACAAAATACCAGCCAGATTCTTGAGTAATATAATTAGCCATCCTGCTCCCCTTAATTTGTAGCTTTGTGTTCACTTAAGGTTTGAAATCCTTATTTATTATCAATTGGAATTAATGTAGTGGATGGTAGAATTGGTATTTACTTATTTTCTTTTACATTCTGAGTTCAAATCTCTGTGTTGATATGCATGACTATCAGTTGAGTTTTGGTAGAGGTGGTTAATAAAAACTGACTGTGCCTTTTGTTCTAAAATTTGTAGGGGGCCTTGTGCCTTACATTATCATTATTATCATTCAAAGTAGGGAGGCAAGCTGGCAGAATTGATGGCATGCTGGGCATAATGCCTAACAGCATTTTATCAGTCTTTACATTCTGAGTTCAAATTCTGCCAAAGTCTACTTTGTTTTTCAGCCTTATAGGGTTGATAAAATAAGTACCAGTTGAACACTGGAGTTGATGTAATCAACTTATCTCCTCCCCAGAACTTGCTGGTCTGTACCAAAATTTGAAACTATTATCATTCAAAGTGTTTTGCTGTGATGGTGGGGGGAGTCATTATCATGTCAGACAAAAATTTTTAGTGTTGTTTCTTCAGGCTCTTTGCATTCTTTGTTCAGGGTCAATAAAATAAGTACCAGTTAAGCATTGGGGGTTGATTTAATTAACTATCCCCTCCCCAAACATTTCAAACCTTGTGCTGTAGTAGTAGAAAGAATTATTATTAGGCAACAAATTGGCAGAATTGTTAGAGCACCAGAAAATGCCTTGTGGTATTTCCTTCAACTCTTTATATTCTGTGTTTAAATTCTACTGAGGTCAACTTAGCTTTTCATCACTTAGGGGGTCAATAAAATAAAATACCTTTCAACAATTGGGCTTGATGATATTGATTAACTCCCCACCCTCAGAATTGCTGGCCTTGTGCCAAAATAGAAACCAATTAAATTCCGCTGAGGTTGACTTTCCCTTTTATCCTTTTGGGGTTCATTAAATAAGTACGAGTTGAACACTGGGGTTGATGTATTCTGCTTACTCTGTCCCCAAAGTTGCTGGCCTTGGGCTAAAATTTGAAACCATTATTATTGTTATTATTGGTAGATTGGCAACATCATTAAAGAGTTGCAGTATTTGCTCCACCTCTTTACATCTTGAGTTCAAATCTTGCTGGGGTCAACTTTCATCCTTCTGGGGTTTATTAAATATCAACCAAGTACTAAGATCAACTGGTCTCTCATACCGTAATTTCTGACCTTGTGCCAGTGTAAGAAATTATTACAGGAAATGAACTGGCAGAATCATTAGAGCATAAGACAAAATGACTTCCAGTATTTGTTCTGGGTATTTCTGGGTTCAAATTCTGTTGAGGTAACTATACACTTTATCTCTCTAATTGATGAAATAAAGTACCAGTCATATAATTGGGTTGATGTTCTTACCTGTTTCTCCTAATTTCTGGCCTATGCCTATATTAGAAATTATAGTACTACTGATATATACAATACCTTATTTTCTTCAAATCTAGATGAGACATTATGAAGTAGATATCAAGTATCAATAATAGCAGGATTCACCACCACTGTCAATATAATTAGTCATCACTCACAAGTCAATATGACTGGATAGCATGTGTGTACCATGCTTTCACTCATTGTTTTAGGTGCTTGTATACTCAAGAGTGGACATATACACCCTCTTGGCCCTCCAACTCTTGCTTCAGCAGAACAAGATCTTCCAGATAAGAGAGAGGGTTGCACCAGCACTCAGAATTATTTCAGCTGAATAGACTGGAGCAATGTGAAATGAAGTGCCTTACTCAAAAACACAATACACTGCCTGCTCCAGAAATTGAACCCATGATCAAATGATTACGAGCCCAGTACCCTAACCACTAGGTCATATATCTTCACATGTTTATGGAGGTTACATTGTTTTTTTTCTGCTGTTCCTTTGTTGATATTAATGTTAATTTTAAACTCTGTGGTATGGTGATGAAACCAGAGATTAAAGGTTCAAACCTAACTACCCGACTTTTATATTGGTATTTTCTTGAGGTTCTGTGATTTTGCATTGCTCTAAAGCCATTGGCACTGTTGGTTTTTGTGGTGTATTTTCATGCAGCATCTCTGTTAGTGTTGATTTGGAGTTGCTATGGTGTTATTGATGCGTAGTGGGTGATTGTGTTGTGTAGCTTGAGGCTAGTTCTAATGGAGTAAATTTATAATCAAAGATATTTTTATCATGATTCAATGTGCATAGGACTATATTATCTGATGTATCATTTTGTTTTTGAAACAGTAGAGTGTGATTTGAGAGAAATTTAGCTGCTATTTTTAGCTGATTTAGTGACCATGTAGAAATTCTTAATTGAATTGTTACATTGATTTGTTTTTCACTCAATAGCTAATTGTTGAGGTATCATTCTGGATCAATGTCTCTGTTGCAGAGAGTTGTGATGTTGCTGTAGTGGTTTGTGTAATAATGGTACAGTGCACAAAGTTATGTTGTTGTGATTGTTGTTGTTTAGTTTTTAGTCAACCTTATTGAGTAGATTTATGATTAAAAGTTCTTAAGATCAAAGGTATTTCAGACATAACAATCCTCTCTTAGGGTCATGCAGGACTACATTGGATAATATATCCTTCCTTTTTAAAGAGAGGAAGATGTATTCTGAAGGAGATTTGAGTGCTATTTCTAACAAGTCACCATGCAGGGGCTCTCCTGGTTCATTGTGAAGATGCATGGCTTAGTGATGAGGGTATTTGGCTCACGATTATAAGGTCATGCATTCAGTTCCTGGCAGCACATTGTGTCATTGAGCAAGACACTTTCTTGTTGCTAAAGGGCTTGCCTTGTCACATTCTGTGTCACACTGAATCCCTCTGAGAACCACATTAAGGGTACATGTGCCTGTGGGGTGCACAACCACTTGCAAGTTAATTTCATGAGCAGGCTATACCATTGATTGGATCAGCTGGAACCCTCATTACTGTAACCAACAGATTGCTAGAAAAAGAAAAAAAAAATCCTAGTTCATTATGGTACAGTAATTGT
Source organism: Octopus bimaculoides (assembly GCF_001194135.2). NCBI lineage: Eukaryota > Metazoa > Mollusca > Cephalopoda > Octopoda > Octopodidae > Octopus > Octopus bimaculoides. The sequence goes on along the minus strand of NC_068991.1, from coordinate 37,114,763 downwards.
TTAGCCCTAGGTTACCCTAGATTAACTACACTTATGGCCAGAGTATTTCAGGCTTTGATCATCCTGTCTTTTATCCATGTGCTAAGAATTCAAGACTGCATTTCCAGCAACTTCTTTTTTAAGATAGTAGGGTCTAATTTGAGGAGAATTGGTTGCTATTTCAAGCTAGTTAACCGACCACATTGTGGCTCCCATTGATGCACACCAAATCATAAAGTTACTAGAGTTACTATTCTACACTAAACTGAGATTATATATTTTAGTTTAGCCATATACACAATGCAGAGGATGGTTTAGAAAACACATTTAGAGTATTCTCCCTCTAGAGGTGAACATTTTCAGAATTTCTCATTTTATTTTAATACATTGATTACTTTATATTATCTCCTCCAGGGCAGATGTTACTGCAGTGGTTAAGTTCAGGTTTTGCCAATTCAATTACCACTCAGAGCTGTGATCAAGTTAACTATAAGCAGGAGCGTCGGTTGGCCATCAGCCAAATCTGTACATACCTGATGGCTGCAGGAGTAATTAAACAGCTGGACACTACTCAGGAGAAAGACTTAATTTTCAGGGTGAGTAGTGCTTCACATTTGCTCATCTTATTTCTATATTTAATTGATATTTCTGTTTTGCTTATAATTAATATATAGGTGTTTATATATATATACATATATATATATATATATATATATATATATATATATATATATATATGATCAGAAAAGGCCAAATTTCACCTGAAGATAATTACTGATTCTCAAACACATTCTCTTGTTTTTCTCCCACACATATATATGTGTGTGTTTATACATACGTGCACACATGCAAACAATAAAAGCATATATACGCACACATGCACACACATGCACACACCCATACATGGTGGGCCAAAAGTCACACATAAAATAAGTTCAGTATGTTCTGGAATTGTCAAATACATGCTTCAATTTTTCTAAAATTGTATAAAATAAATGAAATAATAATGAATGCACATGTACTTGTACATGATGAACAAAATTGATAATAAGAATGTAATATATATAAAATGTCAAATGCTTTGGTGCATGACTTTTGGACCACCTTGTATATATATATAATATATATATATTGTTTAGCATCTGTTTTTCTATGCTAGCATGGGCTAGATGAATTTGTTGTTGTGGCAATCTGTTGTAGCCAGATACATTTCCTGACACTAAACAGTACCTGCCTTTTGAGTAAGAGATCTCTTATTTCACATGGCTTTGAAGTGAGTAGGTAATTCTTTGTCAGGAAAAATATAAGCAAGCAACAGAGCTAAACACACACACGGTTAGTATGATGGCTTATTTTTCAGTTTCTCTGCCAAATCCGCTCAATAGCCTTTCATCAGCCTGGGATTTTACTAATCTCCAAAGTGCCATACAGTGTGACTGAACTCAAAACCACATAGCTGAGAAGTGGTTCTCTTTCTCTTTCTCTCTTTATACACACACACACACATAGAAAAATGTATATGGGGAAATATATATATCCTGTTGCCTGTTGATGTTATATATACATATATGTATATATAATGTATCTTTTTTAATTTATTGATATGAACTCTAATTTATCAATGTAAATATTTTCTGTTTATAAACGTATACAGGTTTCTGGTACTTTTTAGTTATTTTTACATATTCTTTTTCACTATATTTCAATTTAGACTTTTAAGATTATTGTGTATTTATATTATTTTAGAAGCAAGG
>NC_068991.1:37104601-37112732 GCF_001194135.2 Octopus bimaculoides | reverse complement strand
TGTGAAGGACCCCCTGTCCGTTCTTTATTATCTATCTATTTCTTTACCATGTAAACATCGCTCGTTTGATTTGTTTTCCCGTTTGTCTTAAATTCATGCATTCCTTTTAATCGCCACGCTTTATTTACTTATTTTCTTTACTTTATTCAAGTTTATCGTTCCTTTAACTCATTCTCTCTCTCTCTCTCTCTCTAAATCTGTCTAAATTTGTCTACCATAGTATAAAAGTGCAGAAGTGGCTGGCTTGCAGTATACCCGCCCCCACCCCTCCACTAGTACTGGAATTTCTTATCCTCTGTCATCCTTGGTTGTCTCCCGCGAACACTTTTAAGGGCCTAATGCCATCCCCTCCTACCCAAGTTTATCGATCTTATAGCGCATAAAGATGGTGTAGTGTATGCAGGTTGTAGGTATTGTTTTGTTGTCGCCTTCTAGCATTTGTGTTGGTGGCACGTTAGAAAATCATTTGAGCGAGGTCATTGCCAGTGCCGCTGGACTGGCTCCCGTGCAGGTGGCATGTAAAAAACACCTTTTGAGCAAGGCCGTTGCCGGTACCGTGTGACTGGCCCTTGTGCTGGTGGCACATAAAAGCACCCACTACACTCTCGGAGTGGTTGGCGTTAGGAAGGGCATCCATCTGTAGAAACTCTGCCAAATCAGATTGGAGCCTGGTGTTGCCATCCGGTTTCACCAGTCCTCAGTCAAGTCGTCCAACCCATGCTAGCATGGAAAGTGGACGTTAAACGATGATGATGATGATGAGACACACAGAGACATCCTTTGTTTTATATATATAGATTGCTCCAGTTCACTGCAGCTGTAGAAATGAGTTGTGTTGTCACTGATGCCAAGCTGGATCAACCTTTGCCTTTCCCTTGGATAACATCAGTGGCATGGAGAGGATGTGCATGGGTGACTGCTGGTCTTCCATAAACAACCTTGTCTGAACTTGTGCCTTGGAGAGTAACTTTCTAGGTGCAGTCCCATGGTCATACATGACCAGAGGGGGTCTTTACCCTTTATATTCTGCCAGTCAACCACAAGTACACACACACACACCTATACATGTGTGTGTAGTTTTTCTTGTCAACAAATTATCTTGTCATTTCATGCCTTCAGAGCTGTGTGGAATAATATTTCCTTTACTTGAAAGCCTGGTAAGGTTTAGTGTCGGGAAGTGCATCCAGCTGTAAAATAATGCCCCAACTAACTTATTCGTCCAACCCATGAAAACATAGAAAATGAATGCAAAAATAGCTGAAATATACTCATTGACACATGTGTGTGTGTTTATTTACATATACCGTAAAAACCCATGTAATTTGTGCTCCTGTGTAATTTATGCAGGAGATTTTCAGGATAAAAATTGTTAAAAAAAGCTTTTACTCATGTAAAATTTGCATGCAAAAGTTTTCAGAATTGCTGATGTGGCCCGAGGGAAATGGTTTTCACTGACTTATGATTAGATTTTTAAAAATTTTCATCAAATAAAAATAATTTCTGTTTAACAGGTATCGCATTGAAAGCTATTAAATTATGAAGTGTTTGTGTTATTTATTATAAACTTTATTTTACATTTCTTGCCCACAAGAGATTATGTCAGAGCTTTAGCATACTTCTGTATGTCTTCTCAAATCACAATTACAGGAAAAGTTGTTGATAATTCTTATCAACAAAAACAAAGCTGATAAATACGCACAAGTGTTGCAAAATAAGTTTAATTACCAATAAACATCAGCTTGGATGACACTTTACTCAACCGACAGAAGAATGTGACTGATCAAACTGATTATGTAAACAGAATTCTGATTGGTTGAAAGTGTCTTCTTGTTTCAAGCTCTGATTTTCTACCTATTCTTGTCGGAACCTTTGATGCAGAGTATCAAAATTTTAATCCCTTTCACACTTATAAAATGTCAAGCAAACTTAAAAATTTGTCATTACCATTTTAGCCAGGAGACCAAACTGACAGTTTGGTAACTTGCTAAAATAAACATTAAAAATCAAAAGGAGAAAATAAACAGCTTTGCAAGTTTAACTCAATGTTTATTGAACAAGAGAAGTGCGAAATTTAAGAAGCAACTTGTTAGAATATACACGTCTGTGAGGAGACATAAACAGGAAAAGCAAAAATCTACTATACCAAAAGAACTGGTAATACATACGTTACAAATGTTCTAGGAAGAGAACATAAAGAACATAAGATTGCTGCATAATTCAACATGAATGTGAAATGACATTGAACATCATATAAGGTAAATGAAGGTTTCTGTAGGAACTCTAAATCATATTCACTTGGTGAGTTTACATGCACAAGGATGAATTATGATGTTGTTGGTGTTAGATGCAGTAAGAGCTGGTAGCAGTGATGAATTTCATTGTCCTAATGCCCTAATGTGGAGAAAGTGAGCAATAGCTTCCTGGAGGAAAATGCAAGCTAGACTTCTTAAGCAGAGAAAAACTGATCTATTTAAAGAAATTGCTGGACTCCATTACAATAGGTAGAAACTCCAAGCAATGTAAAATATGGCCCGGAGTGTGATTACCAGCATGAACGTCAAACTTCAAAAAGTAGTTAACCATTTAATGGTTTTAGTAAATTTATACAGAAAAAGTAAGCATTATACTGTCCAGCATAAATAAAAGTCAACTTCATCATATTTTTTGTAAAAATCTATTCTGACATTAAATGAGTCAACTTCCGGTATGAATCATTTTTCAACAAAAAAAAAAATTTCTAAAAAGATTCCTTATGTAATTTACACACCCACTAAAGTTTGTTTTTGTTTTTGTGAAAAGAAATTTGTAAATTACATGGGTTTTTACGGTATATGTATATATATATACATGTGTGTGTGTGTATGTGTGAACACATGTCAAATCCTGATATTTTAAGAGACCCATCCAAAACTCCTAACGAAATAAATATTCTTCACTTTTGATAGAGTAAATATGTATTGCGCTTGTTTTGTATTATTTCTCTCTACTTTGGATTCTTTTGATTCCACACAAATATGCGGAGTGTTTTTTTGGTCAGTGTGGATAAAAGAACTGAATGATATGATGTTACTTTCTTGCAGAGGTTTTCTTTTGAGTTCAGCACTACAGCAATCTAGTTTTTTAAAATTTTGTATTCCTGTTCACAATTCTTTCTGTTATTCATAATCATAATTCCTGAATGTTGTGTTTGCTGATAGCTTTAAGATATTACTATATGGATAGGTGCTAGAATCTTAGGCACCTCATTGGAGATAACTGACAATGGGAATATCTATCAGTGTAAACTATTGGTCATCCCATAAATGATGTGGTTTTCTTATACTTCTTTTATTTTTCAAAATTAAGTTAAACAAAGTTCTTTTTTAATCTAAAATATACCCTCCTTTGTTTTCTACAATGCTCTTCCATCTATCTGGCAGACTTGCAAAATTCACTTATCCATGAAGAAAAATACTCCTCCAGTACTGTTCTGACCTCATCTACAGAATTCATATTTTTTCTATCCAAATGGTTTTGTAGACTGCAGAATAAATGGTAATCAGATGGGGCAATGTCTGGTGAATATGGTGGGTAGGGCATCATTTCCAATTCAAACTGCTGCAGCCTTTGGAATGTCATCCTCACTGTATGTTATGTGGCCGAGCATTATCCTGATGGAAGAACACCAAGGATGGTCATTTTTCTCCTAGTGCTGACTTACGTCGCTCAAGCTGCTTGTAGTAGATCTTTGTTATCATTTGGTTTGGGTTTAAAAGTTCAAAGTGGACTAAACCTTTCATATCCCACCAAACAGATAACAACACCTTACATGGGTGAAGGCCTTCTTTAGCCTGAGGTGCTGGTGTTTCTCCTTTCCCTTCTTACTGTCTTCAGCGCTTGACATTTTTATAGAGAACCCATTTCTCATCGGTCCAAAAAAGGTTCATTTGTGAGACGTGACAGCAAAGAAGAGCACACATTCACTCTCTGCATGTGATTAGACTTGGAAAGTTTGTGAGGAATCCATTGACCCAATATGCTAACTTTTCTGATGGCATGCAGGTGTTGAAGAATGGTTGAATGACCAAATTAAAGCTTCTCTGCTAGTTCCTCAACAGTTGCAATGGATTTGCAGGACGTCCTTGTCAAGCTCTACAGATCTTCCAGGACGAGGCTTGTCTTCTAGGCTGTAGTTTCTGACTTGGAATTTCTGGAACCACCGTTGACACTGGCTTACACTTATTGTCCGATCCCCATTTACTGCATTAATATTCCTCACACTTTCTGTTGCGTTGTTACCTTTATTGAACTTATAATGCAAAATATGCTGAATATGCTCTTTTGTCACTTCCATTATAGCTTTGAAAAAAATAACTGTTAAAATAGAACTGCACTCTTCAAAACTTGCACTAAGAGTAAGCATAAAGTAAATTTACTACCTGCTTTTATAGCAAGTTGATACTGGTAGTTTATCCCATCCTCTTCCGACTTTTAGCTCATGCAATTGAAAAAACTGCATTATTTATGGGATGAACCAATATATATAAATAATGTATATATATGTTTATTTACATGTATAGTCTATTGTTCTGTTTCATTGGGAAAATGTATCATTTTTATTAGTGTTACTGTTTTCTTTATTATTGACATCATCATCTTTGTCTTTGCATTCTTGCATTACACACTTCTACCATCCACAGACTTAAATTTCCTTTCTTAGTTGACATTAGTTACTATCTGTCACCACTAGGTGGTAACCAGCCTAGCTACAGGATGCCAGTAACACTTGTTCTTTACCACCAGGGTTATCTTTGATAATTTTGCTGCAGTTTACCATTATCACCGACTTCTACTTTACTTCTTACATCACTTTACAACGTAAAATGTATTTATAATATGCCCATCTCTTCAAATTAATAGTGTCTTTCAAATTTCATGTTCTTTCAATATTTATCAAGTCTGTTCTTGAACTGTTTGCTTTTCTTCAACCTAACAACCTCCCTTCCCTAGTGATTCCAGTTTCTGTGAAACCTGTTGGTGACAGTTTGATGTCTTGTTAACTTGTTTCACTGCTTTGACTAATTTAACAACACTCAGCTTCTTCATTTCTGTCTCCTCTATCACCTGCTTTAGTGTACTAATGAGGTCTGTTGTCTCACATTCATTTCAAGTTACAGATGGCTGCTACAGGTGTGAATTATCAGCATCATATCATCTTCATACTTATGATGATCATCATATTATATGTTCTTCCATTGTAGTAAGAGATGGTGAGCTCTTCTGTACAACATATTGTACATCAGTCTTTTGTCATAGCTGAAAGACCTGACTTCCTCAAGTCTTATCTTACCACTTCTTATGCTATTTTTCACAAGCTTTTAGTAACAGAACTCAAAGGATTAATTTTTCAACCTGCCTCAGCTCATTTTCCTTAACATCACATTTCCATACCAGCCCAGTCACCAATATCAACTACTGTCTTTAATACCCAACTTTATTGTACTTCACTTTTCATATAGGTTAACATTTCACATCCAACAAATTTCTTTGCCAGCCATTTCAGATCTGCATTCACTTCCAATGTTTCACTAACATATATCTTCACACTTTCTTGCACACATCTCATACACACTCAGCTTGTCACACATACAAAGAAATGAATTTTTATCAACAGAGGCACAGATGTGGCTGTGTGGTAAGAAGCTTGTTTCCCTGCATGGTTCCTGGTTCAGTCCCACTACATGGTACCTTGGCCAAGTGTCTTCTACTGTAGTCTCAGGCTGACTAAAGCCTTGTGAGTGGATTTGGTAGACAGAAACTGAAAGAAGCCTATTGCGTGTGCGCATGTGTGTGTGTGTGTGTATGTGAGAGAGAGAGAGAGAAAGTGAGTATGTGTTTGTCCCTCATTACGGCATAACAACCAATGTTGGCGTACTTATATCTCCATAACTTAGCAGTTTGGCAAAAGAGACCAATAGAATAAGTACCAGGCTTAAAAAAAGTACTGAGGATTAATTCAATTGTCTAAAAATTCTTCAAGGCAGTGCCACAGCATAGCTACAGTCTAATGACTGAAATAAGTAAGAGATAAGAAAAGAGGAAACAGGACCCTTTCAGCTTCTTTTACCTCTTTCTTATTCTAGTAATTATGCCTTTTTTTAGAAAAAAATTTACTGCAGCCAACTCTGGTATTAATTAGATCACCTGCCTAAGAAAATCTATTTACTGTGTATTCTGAGATGTCTCAGCAGATCATAGACCTTACTTCATGAGTGCTGCTACAGCTGACTACTGTTGAACAATTGAAAATAATAATAATGCTTGATGTCACATGGTGGCTGTTGCACACACAATTGTTACGTGTATGTGAGTTTGTGTGTAGATGTGTAGGGGTCTCAGTAATAAATATACGCCTAGTGTAATTCTTCTATAGTTGCACTAATGTTGCATCTTGTGACCCTAAGTAATTGTGTTTCAATGAAATATGTTTGCTGCTGGTCTTGTTTGTTTAGTCTTTTCAGTTCACAGTGACTGAGTAGACAAGGAATTGTACTATCTACTCTTGGGTGATGAGTTCCATTCCACTGCTGGTATTTCAATGAGTTTTTAAGAATACACACACGCGACTGGCTTCCATAGAGTTTCTTTTTAACAATTTCATTCAGAAGGCTATAATAAAAGATATTTGCCCAAAGTGACATTCAGTACTACACAACTCAATGACCTTGTTGTTATGAAGCATATTCTATATCCAGACAACCATGCTGTCAGCTATGTGTGTAGCAAGAATAACTTTAATATCAGAGAAACAACCAATCGCCAATGATTAGGAAATAGCAACACAGTTATTTGCTGGTTTATTAACATATATAATAAAAATAACTCTTAAGATATTGTGGAATTCTATCCTTCTAAATACCCTACTCCTTAGTCTCTTAGAACTTACTTAGATATATAGCAACATTATAAATATATATTTATACACACTAGATGATGATGTTTGTTATACAGTAATCCTTCACCATATCGCAGTTCACCTATCACAGTTTATTATTTAATCTTACATCAATTCCTCCCGAGTGTTGCTTTGCATTTATAATAAAATAAATATATAAAAATTATGAAGACAATACAAAAAAATACAGTACAGTACTGTTTCTACTTTGCAGATTTTCACCCATGGTAGTGGTGGTGGGGGTTTGGGAAGTAACACTCGCAATAGTCGAAGGATTACTGTACATGTTAGGAAATCTCTGGGTTTATATATATATATATATTTACAAAGATATTGCCCAGTCAAAAAGTGGTGTCCAACAGGTACTCTTGATGTAAGTATGTGATAGTATGATAGTATTGAGGTACGTGATTACATAGTCTCATAGGACTGCACTGAGGTACTGAATAAGAAATTTACATATATAGATTATGAGTTACAGAGATGATGAATAGGTTATACACCAATATGACACGGCACTTTAGATACATTAAGAAAACCTTATTAATACCTTCAGTAATTTCAGCCTAAAATCAGCTGTGTGCAGTGAATGTACATTGTCTTGTAGTTAGGGGTGTTGGTTTTATGATTTCTGAACCAGGCAGCATATTGTGAGCTTGAGCAAGACACTTCATTTGATATTGTTCTAACCAAGTGCTGGTGCAGCCCTCTCTCTCTTTCCAGCTGTCACATTCTTGATGTTCTGAATCAAAGGCAGGATAGATGACAAAGTTTCTATACCTGCTCATGACTACACAGGTATCTAAAATTATTAGTGAGAGCATGCATTATGCTACCAAGTCATATTTGGTTGCATATTTCAGTTTTGATTTGGTTTCTACAGCTGGATGCCATAGCTAACACGAATCACTTGCTGAGTGCATTTTTTCCTGGTGTCAGCTCTAGAGAAGTTGTCATACTTTGATAAGACTAAAGGGTCCTCTCAACCCCATACTTAAAAAGTTTATATCTCTCTCTTTATATATATATATATATATATACATATATATATATTTGACAGGAAGGACAACAAAAGAAAGAAAGAGACCTCGATATTATGCAAATAGAGGAATTTATCTGTAAAAATATGTGACACTTATTCAGTAGCCATGATAAAACTCCGAGTTCCCGATGCCAGGGTGGGAGCCCACGCCAACA
>NC_068991.1:37101084-37104312 GCF_001194135.2 Octopus bimaculoides | reverse complement strand
TCTGTCTGCCACAAATATTGGATTTGTAAAATCACCAGAAAACTGTTAAAAGCACATAAAATCATGTTACTCTACAATAAATAAGAATAAAAGCATATAAAATCATATTAGAATATTTACAGTAAATGTTTAAGATACACACCATAAAGTAGTGTAGCTTAGTGAACAAAATAATGAAATCAGCTGTGTCGTCTTATTTATCGTCTTTCGGAGCCCATATTGCACAGTAGTTCCAATATCTACCAGTAGGCGTCGTCGTCACTCATGATTCACACGATTGTTTTGAATTCAGATTTGTTTATGTCTGTTTATTGGCTACTTTCTCATTCTCATTCATTTGTAACTTTATTTTTTGCCCCTATGGTTTCTAAGAAAATTCATAGTGAAAGTGCTAAGTGTCATGCTATAATGCTGGAAGATAAACTGTCTGTGATAAAACACCGTGAAGAAGGTGAAAATGTGGTAGCAATTGTATGATCTTTTGGGATGAGTCAGACAACTCTATCAATGATTGTACACAATATGGACAAGATTCTAGCACATATCCAATCTGAAGCCCCAGGGATGAAGAACACTGTCATCAATAAGAAAAGAGGCAAGATCTTTGAAGAAATGGAAAGTCTTCTTTCTCTTTGGATTGTTAAGTTGAATTGTCAGCATGCTACTATTAGTCAAGAAATCATTCAAGAGAAAGTGTTGTCTTTGTTTGAGGACCTGAAGAAAAAATATCCAGATGAGAAAGATATAGAGTTCAAGGTAAGTCAAGGAATGGTTCATGAACTTTAAGGAGCGAAGTTATCACCCCATTAAGAAGCAAGGTGAAAGTGCATTAGCTGATGAACAAGCAGCAGTGGAATTTCCTAATGCATTAAAGAAAATCATCAAAGAAAACAGGTTTGTTCCTGAACAGATTTTTAATATAGACAAAACTGGATTGTATTGGAAAAAATTGCCAGACCATTCGTTCATTTCCGAAAAGGAGAAAAAAAAACTATACAGGCTACAAGGTCTCAAAAGAAGATATGACCATTATGTTGGGAGGTAACAGTGCAGGAGATTTTAAGTTGTGTATCATGCATGCAACCTCCGTACACTGAAGAACATACCCTAGGCATCTCTCCCTGTTATATGGATGGCTAATTCAAAAGCATGAGTTACTGTTGTTGTTTTTGAAGATTGGTTCTTCAATCATTTTATCCCAGCAGTAGAGAAGTACTGTAAGGAAAAAGGAATTCCTTTTAAGATTTTACCTATCTTATATAATACTCCTGGCCACCTGCAAAACATAGTAGATTTTGATCCCAACATTAATCGTAGTATGCCTCCCTCCGAACACCACCATCTCTTCTGCAGCCAATGGATCCGGGAATAATTGCTACCTTCAAGCGTTACTATATGAAATGTATGCTGCGGCAAGCAATAGCTGCAACTGATCTTGATGAGTCCATCACACTTCATGACTTTTGGAAGAGATATGTTGTCTACAAGGCTGTACAGAACATAGCTGCAGCGTGGAATGATGTACAGTGCACGGCTATGAGTGGTGTATGAAAGAAGATATGCCTACAATTTGTGAATGATTTTAAGGGGTTTGATAATGTTGCCATCAACAAAATGTTGGTGACTACGAGCAAAGAACTGGAAATAGATTTGGAAGAGGAAGATTTCATGAATTTATTTGAAAAAGACAAGCAGCCCCTGATGAACGAGTATTTGATAGAGCTTCATGAGCAGCAAAATAAAGAAGAGGAAGTTGAATCTAGCCCACGTCACTTCACCATTAAGAAAATGCAGCAAGCATTTGCATATATCAAAAAAGGTCTTTCTATGTTCAAGGATATGGACCCAAATGCTCAACGCTTTTCCAAGATTATGGGAGCTTGTCACGAAGCTTTTGCTCCTTATAATGTAATCCTTGGAGAAAAGAAGACAGTTCAAGGAACTCTAAACAGGTTTTTTAAGTGCACCGAACCAGAATAACAGCCAGAGTCAGCTGTTGATGTTGACAATCCACAGCCATCTACATCTGTGATGCAAACCATCAAACTGTATGTACGTATTGGTAAATTTTAAATAATTTATTTTTTTTTTACTATTACAAAATGATAATAATTACTGAATTTGTTTTTTAAGTTTAAAAAAGGCTTCTATTTTACGATGTCTTATTGCAAACTACATTCATAAATAAAGTATCCGCGATGTACGGTAAACATTGCTGAATTGTATTCATAAATTTAGATTGCTTTTTTTCTTACTGTACTGTGTTAAAAAATAAAAATTGTTTGTAAGCTTAAAATAGGTTTTTATTAACCATATATTATTGAAAATTCATTCATAAATAAAGTACAGAATTGGGAATGGTTACTATTGGTTTAGCCTAAAGGCAAGTAAATTCAGTCTAGCCTAGCCTAGAGACAAGTTAATTTGACTTAAGACATGTTTCCTGGAACCAATTAACAAAGTTGAGTGAGGTATGCCTGTATATATGTATGCCTGTGTATATATGAGAGACAGACAGACAATATAAGAACACACCTTCGAGACAAGTCTGAAGTGCTACTCTAATGTATAAAACTGTAAATATTATGTAAATTTTCACTTTGAGCTTTTACATAAACTGGCGTTGAAAGCAGACATGGTACATAAATAGTTGTAACTGATTATTAAAAATGTGTTAAAGTATGTCTTTGTCTTATTATGTGGATTATCTGTTTGTTGTTTACACACCAGTCTTCGTCTTTTTTTTTTGTAAATTCTCACTATATATATTGTTTTTTTTTTTAAAAAAAAAACGATATATATATATATATATATATAGTGAGAATTTACAAAAAAGCAAAAGACGAAGACGGGTATGTAAACAACAAACAGATGTGTGAGTTTAACGCTCAGGAAGTGAGAATGTCTTCTACATTTCAAGCCTATGCTCTTCAACAGAAAGGAACAGAGAAATAAACAGAGAGAGAAAATAGAAAAAGGTTTAGTGGCTAGTGATCTATCATGGCGAATGCTGGACAGAGGGGTCACACAGGAGAGCTAGGAAGAAGGGGACATAATAAAGTAGTGGTGATCCCAAAATGAAGGTGCACATGCATGTGTGTGTGTGAGTGTGTATGTGCATGTGGAAGGGGGCTGGTGACATTGATGTGTGTGCATATGTAGGTATGTGGATGATGGTGTAGGTGCTGGGAAGTGGTCAGTGCTAGTGTGTGCCCTGGTGTGTGCTGG
>NC_068991.1:37085846-37101008 GCF_001194135.2 Octopus bimaculoides | reverse complement strand
CTAAGGGATGAGGTGGGGGTGGGATGGGATGTGTAGAGATGGTGGGGTGGTAGGTGAGGGGAAACAGGAGACAGGTGACGGCAGGACGGGTGCAGGGGTTGGGGAAGAGAGGAGATAAACGGTCCATGGAATGTGCTCTGGCAAGGGTAGTGTGGATAGTGGTGAGGGGATATCCGCGTAGGATGAAGTGATGAGCCATGAGTTGAGATTGAGTCTCAAAGTCATGGTTGTCACTGTAGACCCTGTGTAGATAGAGGAATTGGGAATAGGGGATGGAGAGCTTGGTGTGTTTAGGGTGGGAGGAGGAGAAGTTGAGGTATGAGTGTGAGTCTGTGTGTTTGTAGTGGATGGAGGTGGTGAGAGTGGAGTGATGAATGCTGACTGAAATGTCAAGAAAGGAGACAGAGGTGTCAGAGATAGTGCAGGAGAAGTGGAGGGCAGGATGGTAAGATTTGACAAAAGAGAGGAAGGAGTCTAGATGTTCGCTGGAGAGTGAGGTCGCACCAATACAGTCATCAATATAGTGACCGTATAGTTCAGGAGTGGGACCAGTGAAACTGGAGAATATTTGGGCCTCAACGTAGCAACGTATGCGAACAGGTTCACATAGTTGGGGCTCATTCTCGTTCCCATGGCCACTCCCAAGACATGCTGGTAAAACTCACCCGCGAATGAGAAGCAGTTAAGTGAGAGAACAAGTTCATATATATATATATATATATAGATATATATATAATGTTTTCTAATGCTGTCAGCTTTATTATCTAATCTCTGTCTTTCTCTCTTTCACTCTCCTTCACTTCAAGTATGTTTGCCAAGTTTATAAGTGTATTTACTTGATAGTCTCTTTCTCCTCATGTCTCACTTACTCTTCCTACACACACACACTCTCTCTCTCTTTCCTTGCCTCTTCTCTGTCTCTCTCTTCTACTGCAACTTTTGAAAATTAAAATTAAAAAAGACCAACTCACTAGTACTCTTACACAATTTTGTTCATAAGGTGATGATGCTTATCCTTTGACTGGTGTGTTAGAGATGATTCTCTTCTTCTGGGTTAAATCTTACTATCACCACCACCACCACCACCACTACTACGGGTAGTACTTCTAGAAGAACCTATATGACTTTGCTTCTGTTCACAACAAAATGACATGGAACATTTACAATTAATATTTAGTGCTCAAGATCTGTAAACATATTTGCATCTGTTATCTTTGCATCTTGCTATATATGTCTCTTTTGAGAACTTTAAATAAATTTCAACCAGCAGTATTCTAATGTTTTGTATAACTTAATGGCATCACCTGGAAATATTCTAAAACATTTTTTCTTTCTTTCTTTTCGTGAGTCCCAATTTTTAATCTTCAAAACATCAATCCTATTCATCTCTTTCCTACAGACTTCACCTTAATAGATATTCAAATTAAACATTAACCTTATGAATTTTATTAGCCTTAGAGCATCCACATCGGTTTTGGCTGCAGGATCTTTTGTCGTCATCATCTTCGTTTAACATCTACTCTCTGGTCAGCCAGAGAGCTGTTCAGGCTCCGATTATCTGTTTTGACATGGTTTCTATGGCTGGATGCCCTTCCTAATGCTAACCACTTTACAGAGTGTTCTGGGTGCATTTTACATGCTACCAGCATAGGTGCATCTCAGTGGCACTGACACAAGTGCATTTTTCATGGCACTACTACTTAGTCTGCCGATTAAATCATATAGAGCTCACAATAGCCTTAGTTTCTAGTTTTATCTAAATCTTACTGCTAAATATTTTGAGGACATGTCTCTGTGCAAGCATATGTAACTCTGCCTACTCCTTACGCTTGGATATAAAAAAAAAAAAAGAGAAAATGTAACAAATAAACCCAGGCTCTAGGCTTCAGTCGATATTTGAGTGATTAGAGGTTGGAAAAAATTAAGCTGTAAAGAAAACTATTGATACATTTGAATACTACATGCCTGGCATATAACCATTTCTGCCACTCAGTTATATATAGGTTATATTACAATAATAATAATGGTTTAAGTTTTGGCTCAAAACCAACAATTTTATGGGAGGGGGTTAAGCTGATTACTTTGACCGCAGTGCTTAACTGGTATTTATTTTATGAACCCTAGAAGGATGAAAGGCAAGGTTGACCTCAATGGGATTTGAACTAAGAATGTGAAGAGCCAGAACAAATACTGCAAAGCATTTTTTAAGATGTACTTAGAACTCTGCCAACTTACATCCTTGATAATGATGATGATGATAATCCTTTCTACTAAAGGCACAAATTTTTAGGGAGGAGACTAACTGTTTATATCGATCTCAGTGTTTCACTGGTATTTAATCTATTGAACCCTAAAGGATGAAAGCAAAGTCAACCTCAGCAGAATTTGAACTCAGAAAATAAAAATGGATGTAATGCTACTAAGAATTTTGTCTGGTGTGATAACAATTCTTCCAGCTCGATGCTTTAATAATAATAACAGTAACCATTTCTACTAAATGCACAAGGCCTGAAATTATGGGGAAGGGGATAGTCGATTATAATGATCCCAGTGCATAACTGGTACTTATTTCATTCACTCTGTATGGATGAAAGGCAAAACTGACCTCAGTGGAATTTGAACTCAGAATATGAAGACAGACGAAATGCTGCTAAGCATTTTGCCCGGCATGCTAACGATTCTGCCAACTTACTGCTTTAATGATAGTGAAAATAATAATCATGTTTTAAAATGTTGGGGGAGTGGGTAAGTTGATTGCATCGACCCTAGTGCTCAACTGGTACTTATTTTATCGACCCTGAAAGGATGAAAGGCAAAGTGGATTTTGATGGAATTTGAACTCAGAATGTAAAGTCAGATGAAATGACACTATACATTTTGCCCAGTGTGGTAATGATTCTACCAGCTTGCTATCTAATTAATAATAATAATAATAATAATAATAATAATAATAATAATAATAATAAGCCTTTCTGCTATAGGCACAAGGCCTGAAATTTGGAGGAAGGGGATAGTTGATTACATTGACCCCCAGTACTTGACTGATATTTTATGAACCCTGAAAGGATGAAAAGCAAAGTTAACCTTGGTGGAATTTGAACTCATTAATAAAAATAAAACTTCTTTCTACTGTAGGCACAAGGCCTGAAATATAGGGGTGGAGGCTAAGGTGATTGCATTGACCTCACTGCTCAACTGGTACTTATTTTATCAACTCCGAAAGGATGAAAGGCAAAGTCAACCTCGGCAGAATTTGAACTCAGAATGTAAAGATAGATGAAATATCACTAGGTATTTTTGGTTGGCATGCTAACAATTCTGCTAGCTCACTGCCTTGACAATGGTAATAGATAAGGTAATTTCAGTTGTTAACTGAATATTTAAAACTTACCTCAGTGTATTGAAGGGTCTCTGTCAATCTTCAGTATTTCTCCATTCACAAAAAAAAAGAAAGAAAGAAAAGAAAGAAGCAGTGTTTTCTTTCTAATCATCCACTTATCACAATTTCTTGATGCTTTGCTGGGAATATCAGAGAGTACTAATTAGCTGTAGATGAGTTGAATACGATACTCTTTCAAGTGGCCACCATACTCCTTGAGTTTTCATTTCACTTAATAGAAAGGCATGAATATTAGAACTCCTACCCCTTTTTCAACTCTTTACTCTCCTCAGAATCATATACTTCACATTTGATGCAAACAGTTTTAGGGTGATCAGTGGTCAGTTCTTGGTCCATTTATGTCTAGAACTTACTTTTGTTTCCTATTGGCAGTAATTCCATTTTATTTCACTTTGACTTGACCAGGAAAAGTGTAAACATTACGTCTTATTTCTCTCCATTATCTTTCACATAAAATTACAATGTGGACAGTTGTTGATTTTTTTTTTTTTTTTTTTTTTTGGTAGTCCCATATCAACATAGATTGAACAGGCTTCATCAGCTGACCCTCTAGGAGCGATCCATTACTCTGAATATGCCATAGCTTTGTCTGGTTGTGATCCATAGGGCAGTGTGTGGCGCAACGTGGCAGTCTAGGCATGTTGTACTCTCTCCACTGTTCACCTGGAGTTTCTACTTCTGGATGTAACAGAAATGGGCAGTCTGGAAGCTTTTGTGTGATCATTTGACTTGCTAGAAATAGTTGCCAGATCTCCTTCAAACTTCATCCAATTCTCTTCAAAATAGTTGAAAAATACTTGGTAACTGAATCTTGATATAATAGGGCAGAAAATGAGATGGTCAGGGTTAGAAGAACACTGGTCAGACTAAAACAATTTATCACAGAAAGCTGTACTGTGGTCAGTATTTTACAGAGGTGATGGATTCTACTAGTACCAACTACACAAATGTAGAAGACCAACTGTAAAGGTTAAACTGCTATATTAACATCAGTGCACCTCATTCCATACTGTAAAAACAAATGGAGTTTTTGTTGCTGTGGTCTACTAATCACTTCTAATTTTGTTTTTCCAATCATTTGTTGAGTCATTAGTAGTTTTTTTGTCGATTTATTTACTTTTTGCTTATTTTCTCTAATTAGTGTGCTATTAGTCTGGAATGTGTGCTGGTTAGATTCCAGTATTCTAGTACTGTCACAGCTGTTAGTATTTTAATGTTGTTGTTCTTGCAGTTGTTGAGTAGCCTACATTCACCTCTTCTGGAGCAGGAAGGCATTTCTGATCAAATACATGGAAAATATGCCATTGGTTCAAACCCAGTCTAATGTGCCTTTTGTATTGTTCTGATCACAAGTTTCTTAACATGGTCATCCAGTCTTTATGTTGTTGCTTAGGCTTTGATAGCACAGACCTATGATCAGAGGCTTTCCACCCATGGCCATCCTAATTATTTTATATCTATTGTCCAGTGTGTTCTTCCTTTTCTTTAGACAATATATTTGGCTGCTGTTTCTATTAAATTTAGCAACCAAATAGATGCTTCCTTGTCTGCTTGTCCATTTTCCATTTAGAGTAATAAATGAAATTATTTAAAAGCAAAGGTGGGCTTGCTGTTTCAGATGTAATTGAGAACTTGCAAAGTGTGGAGCTCATTTAAGTTATAATAAGGGGTTCAAGTGAGTTATAACTATTGCATTGAGGTAGATTCAAGTCAAGTTTTGAGAGGCTCCATTCATAGTTTGTATTGTTATAAACCAGTGTAGGGTTGTCATTGGTTTTCACCCCTGATCAGCTTTGATTTAGCAGATCTATGATCAAAAGTAGTCCAGCCATAACCATCTTGTCTTTTTTTTCCAGACATTGTATATTAACTAAGTTATCCAGCAATATGTTTTCCATTTTTAAAAAAAATTTTTATTTTTAAGACTGTAGGGCGTGATATGATATGAAGGTGATTTGGCTCCCGTTTCTAGCAAGCTGAGCAACTATCCGGAGGCTCCTTCATTAGCTGTTGTTGTTTGCTGTGTTTATAAACTTACATAAGTTTGCTGCTGTGTTTTGTGTGATATACTTTTAAGAAATGTTTGTCAACTGTTGGTCCCATGACTTAGAGATGGAAAATGGGGACAGAATAGATTTCCTCCTGTTGCTTTTGTTTAATTTTCTTTGTTGCTTAGGTCATGCCCGATAATGTTTGCTAACTACTGATAATGTTTTTAAGTAACCCACTTACACTAGAATGCCTCTTCCACCACCACCACCACCTATAACTTAATAGGTGCATCTGCTGTTCTACAATACATACATATACAGATCTATGCGATGCTCTTTTATAATATTGCATACCTATCAGTCTTATTCTTAAGCCCCAGATCAGCCTTGTTAGATATAGTGTATCTAAGACTACATCATAATGTGTCTTTCCTATTTCAAGATGATGGGATGTAATTCCAGAGATATTTGGCTGCTATTTCTTCTATGTCAAGGAACCATGTAGCAGGTCCCTGCTCAATTTGTGATACATCTAATGTTATTTCATAATGCTGGACTCTCCCTTTTCCCCCCCTCTCTCTCACGCACACACACATGAACTCACTTCCACTTCAGCTCATTATACAGCATGCTTTTTCACACACACACACACACACACACACACACACACATACACACACACACATCTTTTCTTCTATGTATCATACTATGTTTTACTTTATAGGTGATCATAAACTTTATAATGATTTACTGAGTCTTATTCTTAAGCTCTAGATCAACCTCGACCATCCTGTCCTATTTCAGATATAGTTTATCAAAGAATACATCATAAAATGTGTCCTTAATTTAAGATGATGGGCTGTAATTTCAGAAACATTTGGCTGCTATTTCTAGTGGGTTAAAGAGTTATGTAGAGGGTCCCTGCTTGACTTGAGATATATCAGTGTTATTTCATAATGCTGCACTCTTTCTTTCTCATACACACACACACCTTTAGTTCTGTATACTATGGCATATTTTACTTTATAGGTGTTCATAAACTTTATAATGATTTACAAGTGATGTTGGGAGTTTTTTTTATATTTTAGTAACAACAACAACAACAAAAACCTGGACAAGGAATGAAATTATTATTATTCAATTATGTCGTTATGGTTGTTCTTACGTCACATCGACTCCCACCACTGAAAATACCAGAATGGATAAAACGACTGCAATTTATGAAAAATAAATGTCTGCCTATATAACCACTCAAAATTGTCCATTGTCTGCTGGCCTCAGTTTATAAACAGGAAGTACCATTTTGGGGTTTGTCCTGTCCCCTACAAAAAATTAAATTAAAAGAAAAATCCTTATTTAACTTTTAAAGATATATATATTTTTTTCTTTTCTAATTATTTTCTATTTTTCTGAATTTCTAATTACTCTTGTTAGTAATGGTGTGATAACTTAATTACTGAGAGGAAGAGAGAGAGAGAGAGAGAGGTATTGAGAGGTAGAAAAGAGTGATGTGACAGGAAATGACAAAACCATCAAAAATCTATTTTAATCTAAAAGAGACTCCACGTTGAATATTTGACTTGCTTTTTTTTTGTTTTTCTCTTAAACTCCTGGAGATATTTCCCTTTTTTCGTCTCCCACTCATTCTGTCACCAACAATATTGCAGAATCTGTTTGTTACACACCAAGATCACCACTGATGAAGTATTTTTGGAATTGTTAAAATGTCTTAGTTACTGTGGTAGATTTCATTGTTTCCAACTGACATCAAGTTACCTAGCAGCACTCCTCCACCTTGGTCCAACATATCAAGAAAGCAACAACAATAGCAGAATAGTCACAACTCAATAATAAAATATTAAAAGGAAAACAACAACATGTATGAACAATGTCCCTGTCTTCATAAAGTGCTATTAGAATGGAATGTATTCTTACACATTGACTGAGCAAAGCTGCTACAATGGAAATATTGGAATAAGTCTCTGTCTTGATGATAAACTATCAAACACTTAAAGCAGAGAAGTACTGAGCCCAGTTCAAAACCAGCCCATGCTGTCATACTCTGCACTGCATTTCTCTATTCTTAACAGCACATTAGTTTCACATTTAATTTACTTTGCTGGTCAGGGTTGGTCCAGTTTGCTATGTACCCTGTGAGAGGTCCCAATAATTTTTGAACCTACTCTTCTCATATCTTTACATGTCTATGGTCTAACTCTCTAATCAATATAAAAGGAACTATTACATATCTGTAAACTATCACGTATCAATATTTCATGTGTCTTTATTCTATGAGAAAACAAATACAGCAAACCACAATCAATAGCAAGTACAAAAACAACAACAACAACTAATAGTTTTATACAAGGACAGTAATAGTTATTTATTTGTTGTGGAAGCAGGTAACCCTTAGTGTCAAAGAATCACTTAGAAGAAGATGTCTGAATCTGTATCTCATAATATAAGGGTAGTTCCCACCCTATCATGGACAGCTCAGGAGGTCAAAGTAAGTTTTTTTTTTTTTAATCTTTTGGTGATAATCTTGGTTCTTTTCACTTAGGTTTGCTTCAGTCAATTTTCTATGGTACTAGTGAATCCCACATTGGTATATTGCCTCAGAGGGGAATCACTGGAGAATTTCTTTTCATGTGGTATACCAAGGGTAAGTTAATAGGACAGAGCACATCCATTTCCAAACTATACCTCCACTGGAGGAGCTGAACTGTGCACAGCAAGATATCAGAACATTTATAAATTTTACAGTGCTGCTGTGATCCACTCTTGTGACAGCTGTTGACAACTAAGTGGACTGATTTATATAAGATTTAACTTTTTGTCATGGATACAATGCAGAACTAGTGATAATAGGAACTCTTACCTCATTGTCCATTATTAAATCAACTCTGCCAGTTGAGTCACTGTTATGTTGTATAATATTGATGGTAAATTTTCTACTTTGTGAAAATGTTGAAGTTCTTGAAATGACTTTGTTAAGAATAAAATCTATGTGTCTGAAGGTGGCATCCCACTAATTCACAACTGTTAGGCTGTTTATTTTTTTTTCTAATCAACTTTCAGAGTTTTTAGATTAAATTTTACGTCTTGTTTTGTGTAGAGTGAACATAAATAGAATATGATAAAGGTAGTGAATTTTAGGGGTGACACCTTTAGATTTAAAATACTGTCATGGCTGGAAGACAACGTGTAGTTAACCCATCTTAGCCATGAGTTTATTTTGCATGTAACACCAGATTATAATTTTCTTCACTTTTAAAGCTGGAAGAGTTTTCTATATTAACACCTTCATTACATTTAAAGCAGTTTTATATCTGATTATCATCAGGTATCTTATTTCTGGATGTGTACACACTACCAGACTGGATTCAAACCAGGCACCTTTTATTTATAAACTAAGGGCAATAGCATTCATATTCAATTGACAGCTGACCTCTCTAAAGTTAAAGTTGTTAGCTTGGAATATTTTAATCTTATTAACAACTGATCTCAGACAGTTAATCAATAGTGTGTTGATTTGAGCCTTTCCATCAAGTCTTTTGTCAACAACAACTCCTAAGTTCTGACATTTATCAGATGCCATTTGACACTCAAGATTATGGCAGTTTAAGTTAGTTCTTTTCAAAATCAAACTACATGAACTTACTTGATTGTCTTGGTTTTGTTTTCAGTCTTCAGTTTTTCGGATTCATATATGGAAGTTGGATTGTGATTGAGTATAATCATTTATGTTTTGATAACCATCTGGAGTTTGAAATCTTCAGCAAATCACTGTCCTGTATGACATACATCGAAGGGAATTGGTGTTAGTATGAATTCTTGAGGGGCATTGGCTGATGATCTTTGCCAAGTAAATGTGCACCATATCTGACATGTTACTTTGATAGAATATAGCTTCACCATTTTAGCAACTTTGTTATAGAATAGCTAAGCATGTGGATCATGTTATTGTGTAAAGAATTCCATGTAAGCTAAGTATTCCATCATCAGAAAGAAAGAGAAGTAAGAAGATATAGAAATGAAGAATATCTCCAATCAAAGATATTAGTAGTTACCAGTTCATTGAGAAATGAAGGAAAGACCAAAATGAAATGTATATGTGTTTGGTAGTTCCATAATCAAAGAAATACTAATAAAGTGAATTAGGATTGAGTTGGAATAATATGCTACAGTGATTCCAACTGAATCCTAATTCACTTTCTATTCAACAATGGAAATAGTAAATACCATTATCCTTTGCCATGGAGTATCCTCAAATCTTCACCTATGGAACTGCAAATGAATGTTAAATTTTACCTATGACTTTATTATTGATCATGGAACTACCAAACACATCTGTCTTTCACCCTGGTCTTTCCTTCATTTCTTGATGAACTGGTAACTACTATTATCCTTGATTGGGGATATTCTTCATTTCTATTCTCTCTCTCTCTCTCTCTCCAAACTACTTAGCTTTCTTGGAATTCTTTACTCAATAATATATGATCCAAATACTTAGCTATTATTGAAACAGCTGTAAGAGGTTTAACATATTTCTTATAAACTACTCTGCACTATGTTTATATTTTATATGTAAATTAAATGTTTTGCTTATTCATTTTTTATTTTAATCTACAGGGTGTTTCAAAAGTCTATGATATATTCTAAGAACTCATATATCATGAACTACAACTGGAAGTGTAATTGAACTGGTACCATTTAAAAGCTAAAAGTGTCAAGTTTTCTTCTGTTAATTTAATTTTAATTTAATTTAATTCATTTTTTGTTTTTTATCTCTTTTCAGATCCAGTAATGTCATTCACAAAACAAGAGAAGTAATTTTGTGTCCTAGAATACGCTAAAACTGAATCATGGACATGTGTTCAATGCAAATTTTGTACATCATTTACCAAACTGGCACCAGACAGATGTTCCATCTTGAATTGGCATGCAAAATTTCAGGAGGAGGGGTGTTTGTCCCCTGTGCAAAATTCATGGTGAATAGGTTTATTAGTGGCCTTCAACTGTTGTACCAATTGCAACTTGTATGGTGTGAACTGCAGCTATCTCCTTAAGATGTGCCAAACAGTTGTTGACGGGAGCTGAAATTCTTGACTAGCTATTCTGACTTGGTTTGCACTGGAAGGCTTGCCAAATTTGTTCAACCATATCATCTGAAGCTGAGGGGCACTCTGTTCTCTTTGCCAGGCACAAACACCCTCCTCCTTAAATTTTGTACGCCAATTCAAAACAAAGCATCTGTCTGGTGTCTGCTTGGTAAACATTGTATTAAATTTGCATTGAACACGTGTCCATGATTCAGTTTTAGCGTATTTTAGGACACAAAATGACCTCTTGTTTTGTGAATGACATTACTGGATCTGAAAAGAAGCAAAAATAACAAATTAAATTAGATTTAATTAATTAAATTAAAATTAAATGAACAGAAGAAAACTTGACACTTTTAACTTTAAAATGGTACCAGTTCAATTATGCTATCATTTGTAGTTCATGATATAAGAGTTCTTAGAATGTGACATAGTCTTTTGAAACACCCTGTATATTCACCTGCAGAGTGAGTCAACTAAGTATATGAATGAGTGAAAGTAGAGAGAGAGGACATGATTTGAAAAGGTAGATTAATTGGTAAATATGTATATATATATATATTTGTTTTGCAAGATTTTTGATGTGAAATTGTATGTTGAAACAGATGTTGTACTTGGGGATGGTCACATTGCCAGTTTAGCCAATAAAAACACACGCACTGTATATTTGGTGTTAATTTGCTTCAGCTTTATATTACATTAATCTTAATCTTATATATTTATATATATATAGATCATATGATACTTAGCTAGATGGTCAAATAGATATGACTGCACACATGCACGTATGCATGTACACACACACACATACATACACATGTATATTTGAGCTCAAGTTTTTGTTTATGTATGTGGTAACATTTAAAGAGGTGGAGTTTAACCCTTAGCATTCAGATTATTCTGTCAAATGTAATGTCTAGTCATTCATATTGTTTTGAAGTGATCATACATTATCTTGTAGCTTTGAGATTTCAGTGATGTGGTTGTTTATTTTCAGAACAATATTGTGATATTGTAGGGTGGGTGTGAGAAGCCGGATCTGACCAGCTTGAACATAAAACAGATAGATTTTTTGGGCCTGGATATGGCCAGTTTAAGAGCTATAGGATTAATATTATTAAATGTTATGTTAATATTATTAAAATGTTTCTTTTCAGCCTGACTGCATGTACTACTGGACTCATACTGAAGCATCATGCCTTACGCAACCAACTGATGCAGCTCCTGGTAAAATCGAATCTTCCTTGTGGCCTTCCGTTTTGGTTTCTAATTCTTCACAAAGTAATTCAGGTTTGAAATATACTGAAGCTGGTAAGTAAAGTTTCAACATATGTTGTTTTTATAGTTTGTGTTCTGTAGTTTTTTTATGGAAAAATGAAATGGTTGAGTGGATTTGTTTTGAACTACTAGCTTAAATGTCTTGGGTTGAAATCCACTCTCAGTGTTTTGCTGCGTAGTTTTAGTCAGTATACTTCATTCTAATTTACTATATTAAGCTGTAAGGTACAGTTTATTTACCAGATCATCTGGGAATATCACCTAAGATAAATCAACACACTCTTCAATCTCTCTGGCTTGTAACCATGAAACTGAAAGTATGCAGCAGCTTTTAGAATCTTTCATGATTTGAAGACAATATCTTACATTCTAATATTGTATATAGTTGTTTCTTTACAGTGTATAGTGAACAGTCTTCTCTGTGTATTGTTGTTTCATTTATGTGTACCTATCATCTTTTGTCAACCCACTCACCACGACTGATTTGATATCCTAAAACCAAAGTGCCACATAAAAAGCATTGGTGTGGGTCCTAGTGCAATATAAAAAAGCACTGGTGCTGGTGCCACATAAAAAGCACTGATGCTGATGCCATGTAAAAAGCACCTAGTACACTTTGTAAAGTAGTTGGTGTTAAGAAGGGCATCCAGCTGTAGAAATCAAGTCAAAACAGACTATGGAATCTGTTGTGGCCCTAGTCATGCCAGTTCCTGTCATGCCATCCAACCCATGCCAGTTCCTGTCATGCCAACCAGCCCATGCCTGCATGGAAAACAGATGTTAAATAATGATGATGATGATGAACTATCCTGTATGTATCCCCGAGTCCTAGTCCTTATGTACTTGTTCTCCTGATGTATCAAAGGCAGTTTATATTTGTACTGTATTTGTTAATGGTTGTCTCACTGATATGTATATTTGACATGTCCATAATTGTCTCATTGTTTTCTATATCTCTCTACATCTTTGTATTTTAAATGGTAGTTGTGCAACATTGTTTGGTATGTTTGCACTCTTTCATGTATAGTTGACATTGCTTTTTTGATCCCACACTGTAAGGTTGTCTCCTATTAAGACATCCCTTTCTGCATGGTTGACAGTTCATGTCCCTTCATGTATTATATATAGTTCCTTACTGTATGTATTTAGCAGATGTATTGCATCTGGCTACTCCATCCTGTTTATATTTCTAAATGAACCTCTGTACATGTATTCAAGATGCCATATATTCTTTTCTGCTCTAGGCACAAGGCCCGAAATTTTTGGGGATGGCGGGGGGCAGTCAATTAGTTTGACTCAGTATGCAACTGGTACTTAATTTATTGACCCCAAAAGGATGAAAAGCAAAGTTGACCTCAGCAGAATTTGAACTCAGAAGGTAAAGACAGATGAAATACCACTTAGCATTTTGCCCAGTGTGCTAAAGTTTCTGCCAGCTCACCGCCTTTAAGGTGCCATATGCTGGTAGTGAAATGATTTCCTGGTAGAGACAAATACAAGAAGAGATGGTGACATTTTCAGATTTCGGGATTATAGACTTAATGGTTTTGAAATGTTTGGTGCAATGTTGTACTACAAATGCCTGTGACCCATTCTGAGAAAATGGACATTATAATTAGGATAATGACAATATCTGCTTTTGCCCATATAGAAATATTGACCTGGTCTCTTGAAAGTTTCTAGAAACTCTAGCATTGTCCCAGCCAGGGGTCTTAGATTTCTTAAGTAAACTGAACAAAAAGTAGTAGTAGTAGTAGTAAAATAGAATTTGTTATAATTGTAGTTGTGCTATCTAACCTCACAACTGCTATGGAATACTGACCTATGTTGTGTTGAAGACCCATGTTTAGCTGCAGTAGTAATAATCTTCTTGTCTGATGTTGTTAATATATTTTTACTTTATCATTTCTTCATCAATTCAGAACAACAAGCATCTCTGGCAATTCTCAGACAAGAATATAAAGAGAGTGCAGAACATCTAGTGGTATGTATCATTCATATTGTTGTTTTAACTTCAAATCTGCCCAACTTGATTTACAATCAGACTTTCTAGCTTTGATCATCCAGTCAGATTTTTCAAACACTACATTGTATCCAAAACTACATTGTCTTTGGAAAATAGTGTTCTTCCCCTTCTTTTTAAGACAGTATGCTTTGTGAGATATTTGCCTGCTATTTCAAGAAGGTTGTGTGGCCACATAAAAGCATCTGTGTGAGTTTGTTGTCAATTCTACTGGATTGATTTAAGCTCTTCCATCTTCCTGTTGTGTATCTTTTCTATTGTATCATTTATTTAACTCCTTAGTAACCATTAGTTTTATTGAAAAAGTTCTAAATATGATCAACAAGCAGAAGTTAAAACAAAATGTTGAAAGATATTATTTTGTGTAAAAGAAAATTTATAGAAATAATGTTTTTTTACTGCTAGTTCCTTTTTAAAACCATGATTAGTGGTGTTGGTCACATTTGGTCACAAATTACCTTGTGATATTTGGTTATGTTCTTCAGCTTATGATTTCAAATCCTACCCTGATTGACCTTGCATTGACCTGTTCAAAGATCAATAAATTAATATTGGGATCAATGCCCTTACTCTAGAACTTGATACCCTAACATGTCCACAATATATATAATATTTGTGTGTGTGTGCATTATGCATGTGTGTGTGTGTAGAATATACATATACAGACACACATGTTTGTGTTTATCTCTCTCTCTCTCTCTTTCTCTCTCTCTCTCTCTCTCTCTCTCTCACACACACACACAATTTTTATGTAATTCATATGCATTTAAAAAAATTTTCAAGATCTAGATAAGGGGTCAGTGCCCATGACCTTTATAGGCCCTCCGAGACTGGTGAGATTGATGTAGCTAATGTTCCTCTTGAACTATTGCAAGTCAACACATGTGGGGAAGGCATGAGCAGAGAGGGAGTTTTGGAGGGAAGGACTGGGTGTAGTGGTTAGTGTAGGGCTTGAAATGTTGGACACAACAAGGTTGATGAGAGGAGGAGAGACAAGTAAGTCAGGAATGCTTGAGTGGATTTGGCTTGAGGCAAGCCAGCTCTAAGGAACAGAGACCTTTATGGTAATGGTAGAAAAGGCGAAAACAAAAAAGATTATTTTTGAGTCTGAGGATGGAGTATGTCTCTGAGTGATTTTATGCTAATCAGTTGGGTGGTCCTTTTCTAGATGTAGTTTAGGATGTCTGTGTGGACAGCAGGAGCACTGTTCCTGGTGTGAAAACAATACTCCATAATGGGCCTCACCTGAGCTTTTTGTAGAATGCCAAAAATTATTGGTAATTGAAGTATCTTGTGGCCCTGAAAAGAAGGGCAACTTGTGTTTTGGCTTTAGCTATGTCGAGGATGTACTTTCACCATGAGTGATCC
>NC_068991.1:37070448-37085709 GCF_001194135.2 Octopus bimaculoides | reverse complement strand
CTTGTGTTTTGGCTTTAGCTATGTCGAGGATGTACTTTCACCATGAGTGATCCTTGGTGGTAATAAGAACCTACATTTGGAGCAATTGTAAGGGGTTTATTTGCATGCTAGTTATGTTTAAAGCAGGTTTGGTGCAATGATGTTTTCTTACAAAATCTGATTTTGCATCTGATTAAAAACAAAACAAAATTGTGTTAATTTTTATTTGATTTTTGAATTTTGCCAGAAAGAACACAATGTTGGAAAAGCAGAATTGATGAAAGAATTTGAAACCCAATTAAAACTGAAAAATGAGGAACTCAAGAAACTAAAAGCTCAATGTGAGAAGTATGAAGTTCTTTTGGGGATTGAACAGATGACGCAGTCAGCTTGGATGTATGCACAAGCTGCTGAGATGGAATTGGAGAAACCACATTTGAAACCAAATGAGCTGACTCCAAATATGAATTACAGTCTTTCAGATACTCCAAGTCCATCTCAGTACCACACTCCTGCAGCAACACCTGACAAAATGTTGGCAGACACTCCTCTGAATTACATCAATCGGAATGAGGACAAATCTCCAACTGCAGTGGAAAACATTATGCAGAAGCATCAACCTCTCAACCGATGCCTTATTTCTCCTGAAGAGGATGATTCCATGTGTTTCACAGTGTTATCACCAAACTCATCACCCATGAAAGATGATAACCAGCTGTCTATGATGAGTGACATGTGTGCTCGACCCCTTTCTGTACCTCCTTCTTCCTCCAGCATTCTTCAATCATCTCCAACTTCTCCCTCTGCACAAACTCCATGCTCAATAGTTCAATCTCAGCCTGCACCAGTGGGAACAGTTTCACCACCTCCACCACCACCACCACCACCATTACCAACCTTACCCAGTATCAGCTTAACATCTACTACACCACCTCCTCCCCCACCTTTGCCTGGTGCAGGCCCTCGTGTTCCACCTCCTCCTCCACCAATGCCTGGTGCAAGCCCTCGTGTTCCACCACCACCACCACCACCACCACCTGGTGCAGGCTCTCCTTGCCCACCCCCACCTCCATTACCACGAATGCCTGGGTTGAGACCAGCTCCACCTCCAGCACCACCACCTCCATCCTCAAGTAACACTAAATCATCACCTACGCTCCCTTTCACTGGATATACAATGGCTATGTATGACAGTAAGTGAGACATTGTAATATTTTTCATCTTTTTTTGCTATTAATGTCAGCCTGGTTCCACATTTGATCTTACTGCACAATGCTTTGGGCAAGTGTCAACTATTGCATCATATTGACCAAAACCTCGTGACTGGAATTTGGTTGACAGAAACTGTGCTGAAGCCTGTTAGTGGTTGGACACTCTGTAAAGTGGATGGCATTAGGAAGGGTGTCCAGCTATACAAATATCATGCCAAAGCAGATATTGGAGCACAATGCAATCCCCTGACTTATCGAATCCTGTCATGCCATCAGACAATCCAACCCATATGTGTGTGTGTGTGTGTGTGTGTGCATGCATTCATGTGTGTGGAGTCAACAGTACACAAGTTCAGCCTCAAACCTTATAAATGACTTGTGATGACAAGCATTCCCACATGGACCAGTTTGTCTTTTGTTCTGGAATTGTCTACTCAAGACCTCATTGTTCAGTAAATCATTTTTAAGGTGGCAAGGTGTGATGAGATTCAGCCAGTTTCAATTAAATTAAACAACCATATTGATGCTATGTCATTTCTCTGTGATATCTTTGGATGTTGAGTCGTATGAAAGTGATGACAAATGATCAAGACCTTTGACAATTTGCTGTGCTTGAGAAGAGGTATGAAGCCAAGTAAAATCATAGTTGTGGCCAGTGTCAGTGACATGTAAAAGGCACCCACTACACTCTTGGAGTAGTTGGAGGAAAGGCATCTGGCCATAGAAACCCAGCCGAGTCACTCTGGAGTCCAGTACAGTTCACCTACTTACCAGTCCAAGTCAGACTGTCTTACCCATGCCAGCATGGAAAGTAGGCACTAAATGATGATGATGATGACGATCTTGACTGTAATATCTTATTTATAATTACTTTGTGGAAAAACATTAAATGAATCAATTAGCAAAGTTCTTGGTGCTCACTTGACCTGCTGGATATAGCAAAACATTTAAAGATTGGAGAGTACATTACATGGGGTAATGTAGCTGTAGATACATCTATCTATAAGTAATACAGGATGTTCATTTGTGGAGTGCTTTTGATGCCTTTAGCATTCAAATTATTCTGTCAAATGCAATGCTTATTTATTCATTCATTTGAATTAGTCATGCATTATCTCATGACTTTGAGATTTCAGTGACTGCTTGTGATTGTTTATTTCTAGAATAAGATTGTGAGAGGCTAGATCTGACCAGTTTGAACATAAAACTGGTAGAATATTTTGGCTGGATATGGTGAGTTTAAATGCTAAATGGTTAAGACAAGCAGAGGTCAATACAACAACTGTTGCCAGACAAGTAATTTAAGGCAAGCAGGATTCAATACTAGGGTTACTACTTGGTTTCAATTTTTGAACATGTTGTACTCTTAAATCTACACACACACACAAACATGTCTACACACTTACCCTATTACTCACGTACATCCATAAGTACATACGTGCATACATATATACATATATACATATATACATACATGTGTATAAGCATGCACACATGCATATGCATGTACACAGATGCATACGCACACACATGTGCATGCACATACATACATACATACATACACACGTACGTATATATCATGAACTAACTGTTACTTTCTCAGATGCAGCACAGAATTTTGTCAGTGAACAGGTCGTGGTCTCAAAGCGACGAAAATATTTTGACAAATTAAATTTAAATGTTGAAGTGAATGTAACGGATTTTGTGTGTTATTTTAAATGGCCTATAAACACCTTCCACGCTGCAATTGATTTATATAATGCTAACCACAAATACATTTCTTGGTTTTGTTTTTTACTGCCAGCTTCCTCTAAACCAGTTGTGCACCCTAAATCAATCATGAAACCACTATTCTGGACTCGTATTCAAGTTCAAGAGGTCAAAAGGAAACAGCCTACTGGGTAAGCTATCAATTTATACATGTATTTAGTGATTTATAGATTCATTGATTTATTGAAACAAATTGATCATGTTGTTTATTTTCTAATCAGTCTTGGTTAAGCAAATCTGTCACCAAAGACATTCTAGCTATGACTCCCCAAGTACAGTGCACCCAGAACAACATTAACATGTCCATTTACAAAAGATGGGTGTGATTCGAGGGAGATTTGGCTGCTATTTCTAGCAAGTTGACTGGATACATTATGAAACTTTAAGCTTATGACTTATGACTGTTCCGTTTGATTTGAATTTCTACTTTTAGGTTTGTGTGACTTGTGAAGGATTGGTGTCCTATTCAGGATGCTCACCATTCCAGTCTACAAAGTTAAATGCTAGCTTTATTAATTCCTGTTGTTAATAGTTTAGATGTTTTGCTGTTTCTGTCAAGGTTGCCCTCAGTAACTGCCCATCCTCCTCTGCTGAAAGTAGGTGGAGTTATGTCAGGGAAGCTTTGTATAACACATCAATAGATACTTTCGGCATGAGTGAAAGGCAAAACCCAGATTGGTTCAGAGCTGGAACCAGTTATCAAAGCAAAGCGCACAGCTCTGATGCAATACAAGAGTGATTCTTCTACAAAGTCAGAAAGGCAAGAAATAAAACCTAACTGACTGCCAGACGCTGTACAAATAGGTATTGGCAGGAAATCTGTCAGAGTATCCAGTCAGCTGCTGACAGTGGCGACACCCGTGGGATGTATGCCGGTTTGAAGAAGGCCCTCGGTCCATCCGCAACCAAGTCAGCCCCTCTGAAATCAACTACTGGAGATCTCATCAAAGACCAAAGCAAGCAAATGGATAGATGGGTGGAGTACTACCAGGATTTCTACTCACGGGAGACCACGGTCACTGAGGATGCAATCGAGGGTATCAAGATCTTACCAGCCATGTGTGAACTTGACAGTCTGCCGTCTGTAGTAGAGCTCACCAAGGCTATTGACTCCCTAACCAGTGGCAAGGCTCTGAGAAAAGACGGCATCCTCTCAGAGATCATGAAAGCCGGCAAAAACACCGCTCTGCTTTAGCACCTTCATGAGCTTCTGTGTTAGTGCTGGGAAGAGGGTACAGTCCCTCAGGATATGTGGGATGCTAACATCATAACGCTTTACAAAAATAAAGGTAACCGTGGTAATTGTAACAACTACCGTGGAATATCTCTTCTCAGCACTGTTGGAAAGACCTTTGCTTGCGTTATCCTGTCCAGGCTACAACTGCTTGCTTCTCGAATTTATCCAGAATCGCAGTGTGGCTTTAGAAGAAGCAGATCAACTATTGACATGATATTCTCCATATGCCAACTTCAGGAGAAATCCAGAGAGCAGAAAATGCCATTATATATGGCCTTCATTGATCTGACAAAGGCCTTTGACTTGGTAAGTAGAAAAGGCCTCTTCATCCTGCTTCAAAAAATCGGATGTCCACTAAAGCTGCTAAGAATCATCAAATCTTTCCATGATGATATGCAAGGCACCATACAGCACAATGGTTCAACATCAGCCGCATTCCAAATAAAGAACAGGATAAAGCAAGGCTGTGTCCTTGCTCCTACATTATTTGGCATCTTCTTCTCGCTGCTGCTGTCACATGCCTTTGAGACATCAGATGATGGAGTGTTTCTGCACAGTAGCAGTGATGGGAAACTGTTCAGTCTCTCACGTCTGCATGCCAAGACCAAATTCAGAAGCATCCTGATCAAGGAGATGCTCTTTGCTGATGATGCCACTCTGGTATCACACTCAGAAGAAGCCCTGCAAAGGCTCATCAACTGCTTTGAGCAAGCATGTAGCGACTTTGGCTTAGTTATCTTCCTCAAGAAGACCAACATCATGGGTCAAGCTACATCGGATATCCCAAACATGCATATTTGAGACCACAGACTACAGGAAGTGGAAAAGTCTACCTATCTTGGCTCTACCGTCAACTACAACCTATCCCTTAGTTCAATATACGCATTGGCAAGGCAGCTGCTGTGATGGCCCAACTCTCCAAACGAGCATGGGACAACAATAAGCTGACCAAGACCAGGCATGTGTACTTAGCACTCTACTGTATGGCAATGGGACCTGGACGCCATACACACGCCAAGAGCGTCGCCTCTATATCTTTCACTTGCGCTGCCTCCGGAAAATCCTTGGCATTAAATGGCAGAATTGTGTCCCCAACAAAGATGTCCTCAAGCAAGCAAGAATACCAAGCATGTTTGCACTCCTCACACAAAGACGTATGAGATGGCTTGGACATGTTAGTCATATGGAAGATGGCAAAATCCCCAAGGACATACTCTACAGAGAGCTTGCTAGGGGCACTAGGTCTTACATTACAAGGATGTTTGCAAAAGGGACATGAAGGCAGTAGAGTGTGGTTTGAAGTAATGTGGCTGCTTTTGTCTTTGAAGTCTAAGTTTAGAAGTGTTCTGGGCCAGTGGTGGTTGAGCACAACTCAGTTGATCTTCAGATATAATTGAATGTTTGTATGAAAGGTACTGGATATGTTTTCAAATGAACTACAACTCTCAGGTGTATCAGAAATAGCAGATCACTGGTCCAAATACCTTACTCTGTTTAGTTTTGCCCCTCATTGTTTGGTATCAAAAATACTTTTTTAGGGGAGGCAATTATAACTGTCCTAAGTTACTATAATTTTAGTATATCATTACTATACATCTGTGCTGCCCAACGTCTGGTCCATGAAGCCTTAGAATCTGGCCCATTAGTTGGTCTTCTGCTTATTCCTTAATATGAACACAGAAGCTTGCTACTGTTATTTTTCTTCGATTAATAAATGATTATTGATTGCCAATAAACAGTTCTCAAAGCAGCTTGCAACTCTGCACTCTGCCTTGTGTGTGCATAGCTGTCACCATAGAAATAAATTTCAGGTTTTCTTCTTCCATGTCACTGGAGGTCCCTCGCTTGCAAAAGTGCCACCCCTTCCCTAGTGGAGCGGCATGGCATATGTGCTTTTTCTGCCTCCGCCCCCAAGCGAGGTGCTGCCCAGGAGACATGCCTTCTTTCACCCTGCCACAAGCAACACTTCATATATACACACTGTGTTAATCTGAAAGCATAAAAATTGATTCCCCATGCTCGCTTGTATGGACAAACAAAACCTGAAATTTATTTCTATGATAAGCCCTATCTGAGAAATTTGTGGCTTTCGGCTGCTCTTTTCTTGTTCTCTTTTCCAGTAAATTGCCATAATAATTTTTCATGTTACAATTTTTTGCCAGAACTTCAGTTTCCACCCACCCTCTGGCTGAGAACAACTCTAAGCTGAGTTCAAACAGATGGGAGGTGGTGGCATTTGAGACCTTGCCCAGGAGAACCAAAATACCAAGTGACTGGTGGTCCTGATTTCCAGAAGCACCGATTTGAAGTTTTCAGTTTTGGTCGAATGTTGTTGTGCCAAGTCTAAAAATAGTGCCTTTCCATTTGCTGACATCGAAAGTGGATAAAAAGTGACTTATCACAGCATGTACAATTGGTTAATTTGGTCATCCAATCAAAAGCCTCAGAGTCATCACCTCAGCAGGTTGAAGACATATGCCACAATAATCTATTGTGGTTGAAGGTGTTGTTTCTTAGGAATAATATCACATGACTTTTCCGCATCAATAAAGCTGGCATTTGAGGTGATTCAATTTCAAATTTACTCCACCACAACCTTTAGCCTTGTGATACTGATGAGCAAATTAGCTTCTTTTTTACAATAAATTTCAAATTTTGTTCATCTATGGCATTGGCTAGAAAAAGCAGGAAGGTAGACAAGGAAAATTGCAGGTTTAATGAGGCATGGACAAATTTATATTTCTTTGTGGAATCAAATACAAAATGTCTCTGCCTGATTTGTGGTGAAACAGTTGCACTTCCAAAAGTTGAGAATGTAAAATGACATTACACATTAAAGCACTCTTTGACCCATAATCATTATGAAAAAGATCAACGCAAGGAGAAAGTGCTTTTACTTCAAAGGAATTTAGTCTTGCAAGAGAATATTTTTCGGAAAATAGATGATGAATCGAGAAAATATGCCAAAGTAAGTTTCATCATTGTTGAAAAGATTGCATGCAACATGAAACTGTTTTCTGAAGGAGATTTTGTCAAACAGTGTATCACCTTGGCGATATCACCAGAGTAAAATAGGAATCAAAGGGGTCAACAGATAAAAAAAAACAAGTTGGGAACCATAGGTATAGAAAGATTGTTAGTCTTGATGGGGACAAAAGATTTCTGTCTCTCTCTCATTCTAAATTTGTGCTCAATACTGTTGCATTAGGTTGCAGTAAAGTCCAATTATCAAAAATGTTGGCTATTTTTTTTTTACAGGCTACCTCGCATCAGTTAATCCCTTCCCTTCAAAATTGCCAGCCTTGTGTCTAAATCAGAAGCCATTATTGTTGTTGTTATAAATAATGTTCGACTAGTAGAAACCACACCTCAGATAATCTGCAATATCATTTACTTTTTTTGTTTTTACAGTTCTCCAATAGACCAAACTTTACTGTGGGAAGAACTTGATGAGACCAGCATCAATTTTGATGAATTTGACGAATTGTTCTCAAAGCCTCCTGCTGATAAAACTTTACGATCCAAAGCTAAATCTAAACCAAAAGCAGATAAGGTATATATATATATAATTGTCTGGTCTGTGTGTGTATGCAGCAAGTGTAACATGAATGGTAGATTAAATGTGAGTGATATGACATGTCTGCTGGCAAACACTCATTGAAACCTTTTCAAATGTTGAATGTTGTCTTCCTTCTCCCTGTTCCCTCCCGCTTCCTCTTTCATTTCCTTCACATTGAAAGGTAGGTCTGATGAGATTGTTTAGATGCTTGAATGGAGGCATGTCAATGTGTATTGCATTCAAAATGTAAGGTGGAGGACAGCTCCAGCCAGGTTCCTCACAGGCAAAAACAAAACATAGATATAAAATCTTCTGGAAAAGCAATAGTGACAGGGTACATTAAATTGGGCATACTTCTAGCTGAGAAATGAGTGAATAAGGTGATTGAGATAGTGTGCAATAGGATACTTAAGCTAAGGATAGTTTTGCAAAGTAGTACAGTAACAATGATCTCTGCCCATGTCCCTCAACTGGGTTTGCCAAATGAACAAAAGAATCGTTTTTAGACTACCTCAAAGGCAAATGACAATGACCTTATCTTTGTGGCTGGTGACTTTAATTGACATGTTGGGCAGCAACCATGTGCCTTCTACAGTGTGAATGGTGGCCATGGATTTGGTTCCTGTAATGAGGAGGGAACAAGGCTTCTGGTGTTCTGTGATGTAAATAACTTAATGATCTGCAACACCAACTTTAGGAAGCCAGCCAGTCACCTGATTGTCTATCAATCTGGTGGCCAAGCTAGCCAGGTTGGTTACATTCTCATCAGAAAGTGAGATCTATGCTTGCTCATAAATGTAAAGACCTTCCCTGGTGAACAATGTACCCCCCAGTATAGGTTAGTCATTAGTAACTTCAGAGTTCAGGCTAGAATGGTTCCAAGAAGTAGACCAGTTAGGAAAAGAAAGATTTGGAAGCTTAAGAATCCTTTGAATAGCCAAAGTTTTAGGAACATCCTAATTAAAGCATTTAATGAGGAGGAGGAGGAGGAGGATTTACAGACATGTAACATAGAAGATAACTGGAAGTTCTTATGGGACAGCTTACTGAGAGCCACAGAGCAAATTCGTGGTTGGTGCAAAGTTGTAAACACAGACCTCAGGGTGACATGGTAGTGGAATAGTGTAGCAGACAGGGCTTTTAGTGTGAAGAAACAGACCTGGAAGGACTAGAAGAGTGGTGGTAGCAGAGAACTACATATATCAGATAGCTAGAAGAGAAGCTAGGAGACAGGTATACTTATTCAAGGAAGAAGCAGAAAGGAAGAAGTTTGCCAATATTTTGTGGCACGAGGATCAAAGGCTTGAGGTGTTTCAGATTGCAAGACAGTGTGTCCAAGAAAACCGTGATGTGAGAGAGAAGAGCAATTGCATGGATAATGGTTCACTTGCAGTTTGTATTTCTGCACAGAAAGAAGCTTTGAAATATCACTATGAAAGGCTGCTCAATATAGAGAATGCATGGGAGAGGAGGAGCCTTCCTTATGTGGACCCAACAGAGGAACCGGCCATCTGAATTGACAGTAGTTTAGATAAAGCAGTTAAGTATATGAAGACAGGGAAAGCTCGTGGCCCATCATGAATCTGCTGAGATGCTCAAAATATTTGACAATGTGGGACATGGCTTAGTCACCCATATAGTTAATCAGATTGTTCACAAGGGACAAACCCAATGACTAGTGTAACATCATTAGTGAACTGCTACAAAGGTAAAAGTGATGCCTTAGACAGAACTATTTACAGAGTTATCAAATTGCTGGACCAGGTAATGAAAGTTGCAGAATGGGTCATCACTCAATTAATTCGGAAGAGAGTTAGCCTAGATGAGATGCAGTTTGGTTTTATTCCAAGAAGAAGCACCGCTGATGCTATTTTCCTAGTGAGGCAACTTCAGGAGAAGTATCTTGCCAAAAGCAAACCTTTGTATTTGGTTTTTGTTGACATGGAGAAGACATTAGACAGGGTCCCATGCTCCCTTATCTGGTGAACAATGCAGAAGCTAGGGATAGATGAGTGATTGGTGAGAGCTGTGAAAGTCATGTACAGGAATGTTGTCAGTAAGGTGAGAGTCAGCAATGAGTATAGCAAGAAATTTGGTGTACAGGTAGTTCTCCAAGGATCGGTTTTTGGCCCCCTCTTGTTTATCATGGTCCTCCAGGCCATAACAGAGGAATTTAAGACTTGGAAGCTCCTCTATGCTGATGACCTTGTTTGCTCAATCACTACCAGGTAGAAGGAAGGGCTGGAATCAAAGAGCCTTAGAGTTAATTTGCCAAAGTCCTCATAGATAAGGAAACAGATAAATCACTGATCCTTTAGGGAAGGTTGGGGATCAGGTTTTGAAGTGTGGTCAACAAATCTAGTGAATGTAAAAACACATTTTAGAAATATTGATCAGGGCATACAAAATTAGGTGATTAAAAAGAAAATCACATTAAAATACTAAAACCAGAAACCAGTGTAGGAGGTTGTATTTTACCCTATGAAGATCACATTTGATAATAGGCCTGCTTGGTTAAGGCTGATCTGAGAGTAAACAACAATAATACAAATACTTTTGTCACTATCATTCATTTTCCAATCTATTTCAAACTGGGTGGATTTCTTCTGCAGCGTATACACCATACAGTGTGTCTCTGACTACTTGGTCCCCACATTGTTTCCACTCCTACACCATAGCCATGTGGCTGGGAGTAAGTAAAGCTAAAAGGTAAAATGACTGGGTGTAAGAAAGACTAAATAGCTGATGATGGACTCACTATACATCCTCATGGCCTACTAAAAATAGATCATGAAAATGTATAGATAGTTCTTCAAATCATATTCTCCCACTTGAAAGATGTGTTCATTGGACAGTGTTGTCTCTGCTGTACAAAAATATATATATGATATAGTCATGGATGGGATGCCTTTGACTACAACTCTGCTCAAAGGAGCTGATTCTGAGTTAAACAAAAAGAAGTGATCCAACAATATTCAAACGTCTCAATTTGTGAATGATGAGGAAGAGTTGTGCAACTGTGAAATAAAGCAAAAATAGTCATTTCTATGTTTTCTAAGTCATGATAATAATTTGGTTATTTTCAAATTACATTCCCTTGGTTGTAATACTATTTTTTATTCCTTGAAATTATATTCTCCAGGTTGTAAAATTGCTGGATTCCAAACGATCTCAAGCTCTTGGCATTTTCTTGTCTAGTCTCCGACTGGAAATGGCAGACATTGAAAATGGTGAGTTGTTATTTAAATATATTGTAATCTTAAGTATTGTGACTGTGTTAATTACTTCAAATGCAGGTTTCAAACCAGAAAAGTTTACACACTATAAAAGATTTGATGATTGTGATTGTAGTCATCACAACAGATGATATTTAACCTCATATTTAACCCTTTTGTTATTATATTTCTATTGAAAAAAGCATTGTTGTGGGTGCTGGTGTTCACATAAAAGCACTGCTGCTAGTGCCATATAAAAAGGATCCAGTACACTGTATAAAGTGGTTGGCATCCAGCTATAGAAACCAAGCCAAAACAGATTATGGAACTTAGTGTGGCTCCTGGCCTTGCCAATTCCTGTCAGGCCATCTAATCCATGAAAAATGGATGCTAAATGTTGATGATGATGATGATGATGATGATGACATATACTGCTTTTGTTTCATTTGATTTTGAAAGTTATTAAGAACTTATTAAACTAACTTTATCGTTTTCTAGCTGGTGTTTAGAACATAGATTAGTGTAAAATTTTGATGTAAGGTTTAATTTAGATCACTTAAAAGAATGGAATTTGTATCATAGAATCCAGAGTGGTTTCAAGCAGCTTAGTTCCAAAAGAGTTAAAAGGAAAGACAGTGATTCAGAGTTTGAATGTTAATATGATCAAAGTAGTCTTTCATGCTTGTTGGTTAAAAGTATAGTGAGTGTATTTGCTGGTATTGAACATAAAGGAGAATTGTTTAAAATAACAACCTGATAATAATGGTTTCAAATTTTTGGCACAAGGCCAGAAATTTTGTGGGAGGGACTTAGTTGAATAGACTAACTCCAGTGCTCAACTGGTACTTATTTTATTGCCCTCAAAAGATAAAAGGCAAAGTCAACCTCAACGGAATTTGTACTTAGAACATAAAGGAAGTCCACTAAAACAATTTTCCCAGTGTGTTAATGATTCTGCTAGCTCCCTGCCTTAGAAGTTTGATAATAATAAATTTGCGGATAAGTTGTTGGGAACACGTCTTGGCATCAAATATATTTGCTGATATATGTAGGAATGGCAGCTATACCATACTCTGTGGATGGATGATATATGAAAGCTGCTCTAGTCGGAGTAATGTCCAAAATGAACCACTTGATTTGAATATGTAGATGATTTAGATCTCATACAAAAGCAGATGTTGAAGCTGAAGGTGACTTTGTGTGATGTATGTTTGTGCGTCTGTGTTTGTCCCCCCAACATCGCTTGACAACTGATGCTGGTGTGTTTACATCCCCGTAATTTAGCAGTTCGGCAAAAGAGACCGATAGAATAAGTACTAGGCTTACAAAAAATAAGTCCTGGGGTCAATTTGCTCGACTAAAGGCAGTGCTCCAGCATGGTCACAGTCAAATGACTGAAACAAGTAAAAGAGTAAAAGAGTATTTGTTATTATATATCTGTTTTTCTATAAACATAAATCTGTCTTCAAATATCTTACACACCCTGTAAATGGACATGGGTACAGGCATGGCTGTGTGGCTTGCTTCTCAGCTACATGGTCCCGAGCTCAGTTCCACTGCATGGCACTTTGGGCAAGTGTCTCCTACTATAGCTTCCAGCTGACCAATGTCTTGTGAGTGGACTTGGTTGATGGAAACTGAAAGAAGTCTGTCAGGTGTGTGTGTGTTTGTCCCCCACCATAGGTTGACAACCAGTGTTGATTTGTTTAGTTTCCCATAACTTAGCAGTTTGTCAGAAGAGACCAACAGAATAAGTACTAGGTTTAAGGAGAAGATAAAACAAGTCCTAAGATCGATTTGTTCAACTAAAACCCTTCAAAGTGGCGCCCCAGCATGGCTACAGTCAAATGACTGTAACAAGTAAAAGATAGGCTTGGATGTGTGGTTAAGAAGTTCACTTCTCAACTGTGTGGTTCTGACTTTGATCCCACAATGTAACACCTAGGTCAACCATCTTCTGATAAATGAAGGGCTGTTTTCTGAAAGACAGTTTCTTGGATTCACTGTAGTTGTATGTGCATATGTGTACATATATAGATATGCTCAAATGATTTGTACTTACACTCCAAAATCTTTACTGAGGACTAAGTCTACTTAATAAAGAGTGATGGAGACAATGATGTAAATAAACAAGAGAAACTGCTTGGGTTTGATACAAAATATTTTCTGTGTCTTTGTACACTGTAAGTTCGTTCTGTTAATATATAAATATTGTTACAAACGCCCAAGCGGAAGCACCTCAACGAAGAGAAAACTCGCGCGCGCGCGAACGTCGACGCTCAGTGAGTCAGGATGTTCGCCACGACTAAGCCCAACCGGAGCACATAACGATGACCGCAGGCAAAAAGGAAGAAATAACACAGACCATACGTTGCGTAGTGAAACTAACTTTTTTTTTTACATCATCAAAACAAAATAACATTGCATTCAATAACATGTAACAATAGCGTTTCCAAGCATTTAACATAATCAAAAGTTTTCAATCAAAGTTCATGTATCGAGAGTCAATTAAAAAATTCTTTTACTTCTTTGTTTTTCTTTTCTTTGAACAACATGTCACAACAAAGTTCTCTCTTTTCTTTTCAACCATTTAACAAGAGTTAGCAAAGTTCTTTCTTTTCTTTTCTGCCAGTTAACATCACAGTTAATATCACAATTAACAAAAGTTAACAAAGTTCTTTGCAAAAACATATAACAACGCAAGTACACTTTTCTTAAAAGAAATATACACAAACCTTCACCACAAGAATTTCTTTTCCTTCAAATATCCCACTACAATCACAAGAACTGACCAACGTAGTCTACTACAATCTTTTGCCTGCCACAACAGTTCCATCTCTCTATCCCTCTCTCTCTCTCAGACTCTATCCATTTCTGCTGACTGGTACCTTCTGACCATAGCCTTTCTCTCTCAGCCTCTGTCTGTCAGTCTCTCTGTTCATCTTGCTTCTCTACTGGCTGCTGGCCGTCACACCGAACTCGTGTTCTTTATCCACTGATTTTGTTTATGCCAACTGTGAATCCCAATTCTATGCTCCCGTATTTATAACAGATAAACATAGCTCACAGTGCTGCGTCCCCCCTCCAAAGCTGGGTCAGTTTAGTACAATTCCTAACTTGTTTTTCTAAACTTTCGATGACC
This sequence comes from Octopus bimaculoides, assembly GCF_001194135.2. Taxonomy (NCBI): domain Eukaryota; kingdom Metazoa; phylum Mollusca; class Cephalopoda; order Octopoda; family Octopodidae; genus Octopus; species Octopus bimaculoides. Next base: position 37,071,596 of record NC_068991.1, on the reverse strand, counting down.
GAAAAGTGTCAGCGAACACACTCCTACGCTATAAATAGCCGTGCTTGTTGACAAGACAAAGGAAATACCATTATCCTCAACAACCAGAATACGGTTTCAAACCCAGCTTGGGGAATAGGGACATAACATTATTTTGTTTTTCGGCAGTCCGTATCAATATCTATATATTTCATCATTATAATCATCATCATCATTGTTTAACATCTGCCTTCCATGTTGGCATGGGTTGGGCAGTTTGACAGGAGCTGGCCAGACAGAAGACTGCACCAGACTTCTGTCTGTTTTGGCATGGTTTTTACAGCTGGATGCCCTTCCTAATACTTGAATATTCATTGACTGAAAATTTTCAGTCTTTGATTTCTCTCTATCTACAAGTATACATGAATTTTGTATATCTTACCCAAGTGGTTTTATTTGTTTACTAGTACCATTATTGCCATATCTGATCACCCGGATTCCTCTTGTAACCACTCTTTATCCCATGGACTTAATGCTTGGTAGAGATTTCAGAGTGTAGGTTCTATATTGAGAATCTCTAGATCTCATCTGTTGACTCTATACCATATATAGATGTATGTGCATGCTTATGTGTATTTGCAGGGTACATTGTTTTGGGGTGAAAAAAGATAATGAAATACTTAGATAGGTTTCAATGGCCCATTCCATAATTCTGCTCTATCAGGTACCTGTCCAATGGCCAAACACCTGCTTTGCAACACTTGTTGCTATTCATTATTTAGTGTTGTTAGTCTTCTGCTATTATCAACAGTCCAAGGAAACTTTTAGATGAATTATCCATTTTATCTTCCAGCTATCCTCTCATTTGATACATCACTTATGGACTTGGAGAAGTTAAAAACGCTTTATGACATTGTAAGTATCTGAGTTCTTCTTTTATCTTTTACTTGTTTCTGTCATTGAGATGTGGCCATGCTGGAGCACTGCCTCGAAAATTTTTTAGTAGAATAAATCGATCCCTAGTACTTTTTTTTTTGTTAAGTCTGGTACTTATTCTATCAGTCACTTTTGCCAAAATCACCAAGTTACAGGGATGTAAACAAACCAACACTGGTTGTCAAGCAGTGATGGAGCACAAACACAGATGCAAAGACGCACACACACACACACACACATACACACACACACAC
>NC_068991.1:37068468-37070438 GCF_001194135.2 Octopus bimaculoides | reverse complement strand
CACACACACACACACATACACACACACACACACACACATTATATATGATGGTCATCATTCAATTTCCAACTACCAAATCTAATCACAAGGCTTTGATCAACCTGAGGCTATAGTAGAAGACACTTGCCCAAGATGCCACACAGTGAGACTGAACCCGGAACCATGTGGTTGAGAAACAAGCTTCTTCTCACACAACCATACCTGTGCCTACTGGTCATTGTAACCCTATGAAGTAAATATCTTGTTGGCTCATGTAATCCTATAATATCTTAAATGTCTTCCTTGTCATCCGTGTAAAAATATATTTTCCCATATTTGATATTTTGATATTTTAAAAATTTATTCTCAGTTATGATTTCCTATGGTATTTGCTGTTGTTGAATTTCAGACAAAATACAATGCAACTTTTAGTGTTTGCCCTTCCAGGGTTAATGAAATGAACACCAGTGAAGTACTGCTACTTACTTATTCTTATACATGTAACTGTCGATTCTCTCTCCCCCAAATTTCTGGCCTTGTTCCTATGTAAGAAATCATTACTATTGATAATTTCAGAGAGGTGAGAAAGCAGAATTGCAGAAAATTGAAGACACCATTGCAAAGAATCCTGATGTGGCCTTTGATAAACCTGAACAGTATGTATTGTTATTTTACTCTTTTACTTGTTACAGTCATTTGACTGCGGCTATGCTGGAGCACCGCCTTTAGTCGAGCATTTCAACCCCAGGACTTATTCTTTGTAAGCCTAGTACTTATTCTATCGGTCTCTTTTGCCAAACTGCTAAGTTACGGGGATGTAAACACACCAGCATCGGTTGTCAAACGATGTTGGGGGGACGAACACAGACAAATAAACACACACACACACATATATATATACGTATACATATATACGACGGGCTTCTTTCAGTTTCCGTCTACCAAATCCACTCACAAGGCTTTGGTCAGCCCGAGGCTATAGCAGAAGACACTTGCCCAAGGTGCCACACAGTGGGACTGAACCTGGAATCATGTGGTTGGTAAGCAAGCTACTTACCACACAGCCACTCCTGCGCCTATGATAATTGCTGTTATTTAGACCCAAGTTAGCCTTGATTGAATAGTCTTGAGCAGTTCCAGCTGTGATTATCTTACTTTCTTTTATTGATTTAATATATCTAGGATCATTGGTGTATGAACATTGTAGCTATCTGTGGGAACTAATGCATGCTGCAGGTTTCATGAAACATCATCATCTCAAATACTCATCATCATCATGGCTGGGTTCCAACTTGGGCCAATACTCCTTAAAATATTACAAATTCTGTTTCAGAAGCTCGTTGAGAGGCAAACAAAACCAGGAAGGAGCTTTGCATGACTTGCTAATATTTACAGCTAAATCTCACTCAAATCATACATTCTATGCTTTTTGGTTAGAGGCTATGCTGCTTTTAGAAAAAAATATATTGATTTGTTTTACTTGCTTCAGTCATTGGACTGTGGCCATGCTGGGGCACTGCCCTGAATGGTTTTAGTCAAATGACCCTTTTACTCACTTTTTTAAGCCTGGTAATCTATTCTATTGCTCTCTTATGATGTTAAGCTATGGGGATGTAAACAAACTGACACTGTTGTCAAGTAGTAGCAGGAGACAAACACAAAGGCACACACACACACACACACACACACACACACACACATATGATGGGCTTCTTACAGTTTCTATTTACTAAAGAAGCCAGTCACAAGGCTTTGGTCAGCCTAGAGCTATAGCAGAAGACACTTGGGACTGAACTGAGAACTGTGAAGCTGAGAGTCAAACTTCTTGCCATAAGGCCATGCCTACCATCTTTAGAAACAATTTGATAGGAAAGAAAAAAAATATTCTTTAGTACTAAGTTGCTTAGATTTATGGCTGGTAATTTGTTATCATTGGTACTGGAAAAATGCTTCATTGTATTTAATTCTGTTTATGTTCTGTGTTCGTATCC
>NC_068991.1:37052993-37067072 GCF_001194135.2 Octopus bimaculoides | reverse complement strand
ACAGACAGACAGACAGACAGACAGACAGACAGACACACATTCTCATTTTTATATATATAGATAAACTTACCTAAAATTAAATGAAACAAAACTATTGTAATGAGATCTTGGGGCACTTAAATTTAAATTCTCTAGGGTTATTAGTTGTGAAGGCACATGGCTTAGTGGTTAGGGTGTTGGACTCATGATTGTAAGACCGTGGTTTTGATTCCTGGACTGGGCAATGCATTATGTTCTTGAGCAAAATACTTCATATCATGTTGTTCCAGTCCACTCAGCTGACAAAAATAAACAATCCTGTGATGGATGGGTGTTCTATCCAGGGAACAAAAATGTATATGCCACAGAAACTAGGAAACTGGTCATGTGAATCTATATAACTCAAGAAGGATCTTTATCCTCCTTCATCCCAGGGTTGATGGTTACAAAGCTTTAGATTTTGAAAGTGGATACAGTTGAACAGCATTTTTTTTTACTTTTCCTAATTTTTATTCATGTCAATTCTGGAAGGATGAAAGGAAATGCAGAGTAGATTCAGAATCAGAGCATGAAAGAATGTATTTCAAATGCTGCAAGACATCTTGTCTGATGCGCTGCTGACTCTCCCATCATACCTCTTCTTTGGTGTCAGTAATAACAAGTGCTAAATATTTATATTTTAACTGTTTTCTTTTAGGAAGTAATTTATAACTTATTTGATATCTTTTATTACACTAGGAACATTTAAATTTTTTTTTGTCTTTGGTCAGAAAATGTTGTTCCCTATTTGCTTCTATTTAGAAATGAAAAGAATTGGTTATTATTCTCGTCAAACTTTGCTTTTGTGACCTGGACATCAATACTTTGAAATTGACTTATTTTCCATTACATTTCAGTCAGATTGGAGCAGAAATATAACAGTACTGAAGTTATAAAGTTACTGAATTAGAAATATTAGAGCAAATATTCTGCTGAGTACCACAGATTTGATTGTCAGTTGCTTGACCGTAACCACTTGAACATGTCCTTTAGTGGCTGCCAATATGTGCATCTCTAATGATGAACAGGATTATTGGGGGAGTGTCATAGCTATGTGTTGAGAGAGATTCTTTAGGGTTTAAATAAATGTAACAAAAGCAAAGTTTGAAGGAAATATTAGCCATTTTCCATATTTTCTAGGGGTAAGCAAATACGAAATAACAGTTGCTGCCCAAGAACAAAAATCATGTTAAGCAGTGTTGTTAATGAAGTAAAACTGGTTGTGTTGTGGAAAGAATGCATGATTGGACTTTTTCTACATATGCACACTGTTTACTCTTAAATGAATACAATAAATACCAGTTATATACTGAGATCTCTTCAATTGACTATAACCTTCCCTTATAAATTTGCAGTCTTGTGCCAATACTGGAATATTTATTATTTGGGTAGCAAGTAGACAGAAATCAATGATGACCTAAAAATTTTACAGTGTATATTTTTGTCTCTTTATGCTCTGTGTTCTGGTGCCATATATATATTATGTGTGTGTGTGTGTGTGTGTGTGTGTGTGTGTGTGTGTGTGTATGAATAGGTGCAGTCATGGCTGTGTGGCTAAGTTTACTTCCCAACCACATGGTTTCAGGTTTAGTTCCACTGTATGACACCTTGAGCATGTGCCTTCTATTATAGGCCTTGTGAGTGGATTTGGTGGACAGAAACTGAAAGAAGCCCTTTGTGTATATGTATGCACGTGCTTGCATGTGTGAGTTGGTGACTCCTTGTCTTTACATTGCACAATAGTCATAAACAAATGCCACTGTCATCTGGCAGTGTTCTTCATTTCCAGTCTTCCATAAAAATATGTCTGGCCATGGGGAAATATTACTTCACTTAGAAATAGGTGTGGGTTGGCAACAGGAAGGGCATCTGACCATAGACAACCTGCCTCAACAAATCCTCTCCAAAACATGTGAGCATGGAAAAGTTGATGTGAAAACAGTGATAATGATTATGATATGTGTGTGTGTGTGTATATGTATGTATGTATTATATGTGTATTTACTTTTCAGATTTTTACATGACCTCAATCAAATACCTGACTATGCTGAACGGATATTCTGCTCTATATTTCAATCTACATTCCAAGAAAGCATATCAGTCTTGGAAAATAAACTGAACAATTTAAAGATGACATGTGAAGTGAGTAAACATTGTTTCTTTAAGCCTAATTATGTTTGTTTTTTTTATGTGACTGGCTATAAATTTATAGTATTCAAGATTATAACCTATTAACCAGTTGGTTGTTATTGTCAAAGTATACATTTGTCTAAACCTAACTACTTCAACAGAATAGAAAATATCTTAAGTTCATAAAGAGGCCTCAAGAAGCAAGATAATTTTAGGCATGGCTTGCTGTGTTGGCACAGAGCAACATACTGTGATATTTAACCCTTTAGCATTTAAATTGGCCTTATCAGGTCCAAATATTCTCCGTTTTATATTCAAACTGGTGATAGCCAGCCTCTCACATCTATCCTACAATGTAATTCTAAGCATAAACCATTATACTATCGAAATCTCAAAGCTACAAGGTAATGCATGATTAATTAAAATAATGTGAATAAATAAGTATTGCATTTGACAGAGTTATCTGAATGCTAAAAGCTTATATAACCTGACATGAAGAAATATCTTGGTTGGATTTTCTTTCAGTATTTTATTTGTTAGTTAACTATTATTTTATTTTATTGAAGCAGTGTCATTACAACTGGTTATATATTGCTTTTAAAAACGGTGGAAAAAATAGTCCTTTAGTTGAAAAACAGATAATGGTTGGTGATAAGATGGGAATCCAGTTGTAGAATGCTGTCTGAAATATGTTTTCATCCATCCTAAGCTAACATGGAAAAATGAATGTTAAGTAAATGAATGAATGAATATTGTGGTATAATGCGACTTACACTGATTTCTTTATCATTAAACATTTAAGTCAGTTGACTTCTTTGGTTTCTTTGCAAGATCATGATAGGTGGTGTGACTGAGTTTAGTAAATGCAAGCAAGCTTGGCAAGATAAAAACAGCTATGAGACATATCTTCCACTGATAGAACATCATTGCACTACGGGGTTCATGAATGCTAGGATTTATGCTGTGTCACTGAAAGTTAATAAAACTTTCATTAATTATAGTGATGTGTCTTCTAGCTGATATCATTGTACTACTTCTCATCTGGTCTATTTTAGAGGCAAGTGGTTTAAAGCTGGGGAACATAAAATATAACTCCACCAATGAAATCTGAAAGATGGTTGTAGTAAATAAATATCTGGAAGTTCATCAGAAATTGTTGCAGCTCATTTTGTTTCAGTAGCTTTTTGGTAGTGGTGGTGGTGGTGGTACTACTACTGCTGCTGCTGCTGCTACTACTACTACTACTTCTTATAGAATGTATTACTTATCCAGTAGCCTTTGGAAGGTTTTTATCTCAGTAACTCACTAATGCAAGTTTTGTTTTATTGAAAGATACTGAAGAAGCTAATTTCAAATAAGGCCCAGAAACTAGGAATATAATTTATCTGCTGTTTTCATCATAATAATTACATTCTGGGTGGGACTGTCATGGAAAGGGAGGTGAAAAATTACAGAAGGCCTAAGTATAATCCAAGACCAATAAGTATGCTGACTGAACCAGCACAATGGAGCCTGTCGCTTACAAGGATGTTGGGTGAAAGCCAGCCAGAATATCAGAGCTTAAAGGCAATGATGTTATTGTGTGGCCCCAGGGTGGCCCTAATAGAACAAATGTCAGACTGAAGTATCTGGCATCTTGCTGTACTCAAGAAGATATGTCCTCCACAGAAGTGTTTATGCCACCCCCTCTGCTAAAGAAGATTGGCCTGCATGAGCCCTGTACTGGTGCTGCATAAAAAGCACCTGTGATGGAGCCATGTACTAGTGCCTATGCTGGTGCCACATAAAAGTACCTGTGCTATGTAAAAAGTTCCTAGCACACTGTAAAATGGTTGACGTTAGGAAGGGCATCCAGTCAAACTGACCAACCTATGCCAGCTTGGGAAATGGGCGTTAATGGATGATAATGATAATGATGCTGGTTGAATGAGCAGATGCAATCAACAGATCTGTTGTTAGTAATGATATGTATGAAGGTGGTTGTATGAAGATGGTAACAGCGTTATTGGTGGTGACAAACAAACAAGTTCTAAAAGATGTACAGCATTATTTCTCCATATCTTTCAGGTACGTATTTACTATTACCGCATTTCTATTTCCATTAATACCGTTGTATTGTATCCACCGTCACGACCTCTTAGCCTTTCGTATGTTCCCCCACTGCTATTTATTTGTCTATCATTTAGGCTGAAGGCTTCAAAATACATCACCGACGTACATTTAAAGGGAAATAACTTTGTTTCAGGCAATGGTGACTGGCGTGTCTATAAGAAGAATTCTCTCCCTTGTCTTAACTATGGGAAACTACATGAACGGAGGTAATCTACATTTTTTGTTTCTTGTGATTATTGTCGTTTTTTATAATGTTTTTGTCAAAATTATGAAATACGAATTACTTATTAATATTAAACATTATTTGTATGAAATGAATTATTAATAATGTATATTTATGTGAAACAGGATGAGACCTATTGATGCTTAAGCAGAACTAGTTTGTTAAGGAGGCCCATCAGTTTACTAAGGTCTTATTACTCAATGCTATAATGAAAATGAATAAATAAAAATAACTTTTGAAGTTCATAGAATACCTGATGTCTGATAGTAAGACCTAATCTTCTTGTTTAGTGGATGAAATATAAACTTTCCTTGGATAGGCTGGTTGTCTATCTCATGTAATATTCTAAAGTGTACTGTAGGAATTAGTTACTTAAGAACTGGTAGTGTCCATTCTGCTATTTCATTGTTACTTGGTCCTCGGTTGCATGTCAGTACATGTGGCCTTATTATAATGTAGTATTTTCTCCAGGGCTTTGGAACTAGTTTGTCAATATTGTACTAATTTCTTTTATATTTAGGTCACATGAAACGTGGTCAAGCTGATGGATTTGGGCTGGAGATTTTATCAAAACTGAAGGATGTCAAAAGTAAGGTAATCTCTCATTTTCTACTTTCTTCTGGAATTTCCTATGGAAGTGAAGTGAACAGCTTTGGACCAAGCTAGATCATAAACCCAAGACAAATGTTCTGTATCTTAGTTTGTGGGCAGCATTTGACTTTGTTTCTCTTGCAGTGTTTGTAATAGGAAAGGTAGTTAGCTATAAAAAAACATTCTATGTCAATCTCAAGAATAATTGGGTTCAGGCTTGAAGTACAAGGAAAGATCATGTATTTAAGATTATTGCAATCTATTCTAACTTTGCATGGTGGATATAAAACCACCTATTAGACTATATAATAACATATAGTATGCTACTGAAGTAGTGTTAAAATATACTGTGATAAATTATCAATTTAGATAATGGATTTTTTGAATGAAATTTAGACTTATCCTCCACAGCAGAAATGTTAAGATTGTATCCCCTGGTGAAGAGGATTGGTTTGCAAGAGTCCTGTTTCTGTGCCATGTAAGCACACTCATGACAGCGGCATGTTAAAAGCTCTACCTGGATATGTATCTTTGGAAAGATGTGTCAAAGAATTCCTCCATTGCTTATGTTTGAGAAGATGAGTGGAAAGTAAACACAGAACACCTCCCTTTTCAAGAGAAAACAGTTGATATAATTGATCTGAATAGTCTGTATTTTGCTATTGATTTTATTGATTCCATTGTGATTTGAGGTGGGTAAAAGAAAGTTAATCTCAGTGAAATGTTAGGAGAAAATACTTGACTTGAAGCATATGATTTGGTTCTCTGTTGTTTGTGATAGAGCTTATCATTTTACACATGCACATATCTAAATGTGGACAGGCACATATATTATATAACCCTACCTGAAAGTAGGGTTATATAATATATTTTATCAGAAACTGAGACTTCACATATTGTTACTCAAGCTTTTTTCCTTTCCATTCTTTGGATTATTACGGAAGATGAAGCATGAGAAAGATGTTAGAAAAAATTAAATATACTGTAGAAATATGGTAGTATTTAGATACTTTAACAGTTTATAATAATTTTTGGGTGTCCTGGTATTATTCATTAAAAGAGATTTGGCTGCTAATTCTAGCCGTGTGAACAGCTTTGTAGGTTTCTGCTAGTAGCTCCCTTGTTGGCTTCTCTCTATCTCATTTATGCTTGAAAACTATCAGATTTGTTTCTTTTTCTTTTGTATTTTTCAGGACAACAGGACAAGTTTATTGCAGTATGTTGTCAAAGAATATGTGCAGAGATATGAACAAGAAGATGCTGGCACTGATAAAGTTGCTCTGCCTCTGCCAGATCCGAGTGATATCAATCAGGCCACTTTGGTGAATTTTGAAGATATTTTGGTTGAAATGGGAAAAATTGAAAAAGATTTCCAATGTAAGGATAGTCTAACCCCCATTTTACATTTTTGTTTCTGTGTTTCAGGGTTAAATGCTGAACCTTAAAAATAAACAAATTGTTTTTACATATCAAATAGATTTTAAAAAAGCCTTTAATGATGTGAGCATTTAGAACTTTTTTTTTAGAAGAATCTTGTATAGAACATAAAACCAATGATTATTTCAAAGAGTAACAAAACTAAGTTAAATTTAATTAAATAGGATCAGAAAAAGAAAACCAAAATAGTTTAGATACTTAATTAGAAATAAATACTTTACTGGAGCTATAAAATTGAAAGCAAAATGAATGGAGAAAAAAAAAAGCCAAGAATTAAGTCCGAGGATGTCAGATAAAATGATTGCAGTATTTATTGCAGTGCCTTGCATTCTGTGCTCAAATCCTGCAGTCAACTTTCCTTTCCATCCTTCCAGGGCTTAATAAGTATCTATCTTGAGTGGTGGACTAGCAGAAGTATTCAAATGTTGGAAAAGATGCCTTGATGCATTTGTTATGACTCCTTGAATCCTGGCTCAAATCCTGCCACTACTTACTTGAAGAGTGAGTTTAATCCATCACCTGATGTAACATCCCTACCTGGAACCATAGGTACCTTTAGCAGTGTTCACAGTAATGCAAATATTTGAGCCAGGTATCCAGTTTGGAGATACATTCTTCTCTTTCTCCCTCTAATATAGGAGGACTTTGTAAACTTTTTTTTGTTTGCCTTCTCATCACACAAGATGAAAAGTAGACCCCAGAAAAGACATTATTAGCAACTTATCTAGGTGGACAATGACTTAAACAGAAAAAAGAATTGTTTTGTCCATCTGTAGGGAACCTCATGAATTGGTTTGGAAGTTGGTAACAAGAAAGATATCCAACTATAAAATCCATATCCCTGTCCCTCTCAGAAAATATACATAACAAGAAAGTTGGTTTCCTTTATTACTCTGTCAGCTAGTTGATGAAAGACTGTATAAGTTCAGTGATTTGCTTTGAGTTTCACAACTTATCCAACATTTTCAAAAATGTTGAGGGGGATGGTAAGAGTCACCTCTCCTTTCCAAGTTCATGTGTGCTTGTACACATTCTTTTGATAGTTGAATTGTACAGTCACTCACATACCTTGTCACTTGCTCCATCACTCTAGTGTCCATTCCGTTGTATTGTCATTCACTCCATTACTCTGTCACTCACTCCATTTCTTTGCCACTTCATTACTCTCTCACTACTCCATTACTCTCTTACTCACTCCATTATACTGCCACTCACTCCATTATCCTGTCACTCACTCCATTACACTGTCACTCACTCCATTACACTGTCACTCACTCTGTTACTCTGTCACTCACTCTGTTAATATGTCACTCACTCTGTTATTCTGTCACTCTGTTATTCTATCTTTCAGCTGCTGAGACTCGGTCTGATAAAGTCATGGAATCTTCTGGAGAGAAGTTCTTACAACCATTCAAAGACATCATGACTGAGTTCTTCATTAAAGGTAAAGAACAATTGTAGATGTGTGTGTGTGTGTATGTGTGTGTGTGTGTGTGTGTGGTGAGATACAAGGTCACGTATGACTGGCACAGTCATGGTTGTGTGGTTAAGAAGTTTGGTTCACAGCATCTTCTAAGTTTCAATTTCACTGAACAGCTCCGTGGGTAATTAATTTCTATCATAGTCTTCTAAAGCCTTATAAGTGGAAGTTGCTCAACAGAAATTGTGTGGAAGCTTGTTAGTAAGGACTAGTTTTGTTCTGAGGTGATAGATTTTAGGGGACTTCTGGTTTAGCACCACCATCTGGCCTTGAGTTGTTTTTAGCATGTCTATTCTGTTGTGGGCCTTCTGTTTGATGATGATTTTCTCTTGTCCATTCAGTCTGGGAGGCCATGGAAAATCTCATGAATATTTACTCTTCCTCCTCACAAAAGCACCATAAAAAAAAATGACTTATGTGTGTAGTTCTCTATATATGAGGTAACTTTTATATGTTTGATTGTATTTATGTGTGTGTGTGTGTTATGTATTTGTATTGAATGGGATTTATGTGTGTGTATGTGTATGAGTTTCTTTTTCTTGTCTGTGTCTGTGTATGTGTGTGTGTATGTGTATTTTCATTTATCTGCAGAGATGGTGACATGAAAGTGCAAGACATAGTGGTTAGGGTATTCAGCTTACAATCATAAGACTGTGAGTTCAATTACTGGCAGCACATTGTATCCTTGAGCAAGATACTTTATTTTACATTGCTTCAGTCCACTCAGCTGGTAAAAATAACTACCTGTATTTCAAAGGACCGGTCTTGTCCTGTTTTGTGTCATGCTGAATCTCCCTGAGAACTACATTATGAGTACATGTATCTGTAGAGTGCTCAGTTACTTGCTAATCTAATGAGTTAGCTGTTCTGTTTATTAGATCAACTGGAAGCCTTGTTGTAACCAACAGTGTCCCAGTTATGCAGAAATGGATGCTGAGTTTTATTTTGTCTGTATAATTATGCATAAATATGATGAAGCATTTGTAGGTGTGTGTGTGTGTGTGTGTGTGTGTGTGTGTGCATCTACATGTGTGTATGTTTATGATTTAGGTTGGTAGATGTGAAAAGCATTATGTTTTGTTTCTACGAATACTAGTTATGTTTCAAGGTGATGGACAGTTGTAGGTAAATTTATGGATGTTGATGTTTCTTTGAGTGTGCACAGCTAGGAATGGTGTAATATTTTTGTGATATTAAAATACAGGTATTGGTCATCTGAGAGTATAGGTGGTTAAGCTGATATTGATAACCAGCTGAGTGGTCAAGTTACCACTATACTGTTGCAATGCCTTGACTTCAAGTCTACTATAGGCCTCTAAGTAGGCACCCAGGCTAGTAAATTTTGTTGTTGTTTTAGAGACAGCAGTATAAATTCAATGTTGTTTCACTTGTTCCTAGTTTTTTAGGGGAGAGTTGCTCTTAATTGAGAGAAAAGTCATTGAGTATTTACATCAGCAACCTCTCTATTTTTCTGTAAACACAAAAAGTTGTTATTGAAGCTGGGTGCTTCTTAGATCAGAACAATTGACCAGAGTTTGTGAAGCCTGGCAGTTGTTGTAACATTGAGGATTTTAGCTGTCTGTATAAAGAGTAAGTGAATTAAAATCCCTACTTTGTGCAGCAATGTCTTTATTGTTGAGGCAGACTTGGTTGTCATATCCTTGTTGGTAAATGTTTTCAAAATCTCTGTTTATAGAAGAAGTGCATGTCTGGCATCAAGTGTTTAGTTTGTGTATGCATAGTAATTTAGGTTTGATTAGAGTTAACGACAAAAGAAAGTCATTTGTATGGAGAAAGGAAAATGTTGAAGATAGGAGTTCACCTTTAGGAAAATCACAGTGGATGGCATGTGACTGGAAGCATTCTAATAAAGCAGTCTGATTGAAAGTTTCAAATCGAAGAGATGAGAAAAAGTTACAGGCTGTAGGTAGGCAAGTTAGCTAAACTCTGCTCAAAGGAACATTACTTTCACTGAAGTTCTCCAGTTAAAGTGCATAATTCATTCGGATATACATATGCATAATTCATTGAACAATACTTTAAGCTATTGTTTCATTCCAGCTGTTTCCTCATCTGTTTAATGTGGTGCCTTGATGAATGCTAAACCTAACACCCCTTAAACAGATGAAGGAATGGCTGGATTGAATCAATAGCTTAATGTATTGTTCACTAAATCATGCATATCTCAAGGAACTGTACAGTTTAATTTGAGAATTTCAGTGAAAGTAATGTTGTTGCCCTTCACATCAGCAAAGTCTAGCTAACTTGTCTACCTATGGCCTCTATCTTTAAGCATGAAATATGTTCTATTTGGAATTTTTTAAAATTAGATGCAGGTGTGACTGTGTGTTAAGAAGTTTGCTTCCCAGCAATGGGGCGGTGAGCTGGCAGAAATGTTACCTCGCTGGTAACACACCAGCAGAAACGTTACCACACCAGTTACGCACTGGGGTCGATGAAGTCGACTTGATCCCTTTGTCTGTCCTTGTTTGTCCCCTCTATGTTTATGGGCAATAAAGAAATAAGAAATGTTACCACATTGGGCGAAGTGCTTAGCGGTATTTCGTCTGCTGTTACGTTCTGAGTTCAAATTCTGCTGCGGTCAACTTTGTCTTTCATCCTTTCGAGGTCGATAAATTAAGTACCAGTTACGCACTGGGGTTGATGCAATCGACTTAATCCATTTGTTTGTCCTTGTTTGTCCCCTCTATGTTTAGCCCCTTGTAGGCAATAAAGAAATAAGAAGTTTGCTTCCCGGCCATATGGTTCTGGGTTCAGTCCCACTGTATGGAACCTTGGGCAAGTGCCTTCCACTATAGTCTCAGGCCAACCAAATTCTTGTGAGTGTGTGAAAAAAGCTCATCATATTTGTGTGTGTGTCTTTGTGTCTGTTCATCTCCTACCACTGCTTGACAACTGGTGTTGGTGTGTTTGTGTCCCCATAACTGCTCAACAAAAGAGACTGATAGAATAAGTACTTGGGTTTAAAAGAAAAATACTGGAGCCAATTCATTCAGCTTAAAATTCTTCAAGGTGGTGCCTTAGCATGGCCACAGTCTAATAACTGAAACAAGGTAAAAGATAAATATATATTTTCCTTTAATCTTTATTTTTAAAATTATTTTTACATCACTATGGATATCTGTTTTATACAGCTACATTACTCATTAGCAACATTATCATTAGTCTCTGTATTTCACTTCTTTACAACTGATATTCTTTTGAATGGTAGCTTAAGCATTGAATTTTTTTGTTAATATGCAGGTCGACAGGAACTAAAAGATCAACAGGAGAATCTTCGAGAATGTCAAAACAAGTAAGTAATGAATTCACATTGTCTCTTGTTAGTGGCTGTAGATGATCAGGTCAATAAGGGTAGGAGATAAGCTTTGGAGAAGTTAGTCACTGTTTCACAACCAGAATGTCACCTGGTTTAACACTGCTTGAAGTCCTTTTAGTTAAGTAAATTTTATTGTGAGTATTTACACCACCTGGAAGTTCCGTTGTAGCTATATATTTTTTTCCAGTAGGCTTTGCTTTGTAGATTTTAATTGTTGTCATCAGTCACATCAATCACAGCTGTCTGGGAAAACCTGCAATGGTCTTGATCACTGCCCCTCTGCTTCCTGATCAAATATAAAAGAAAGCATTGCATTTTGTACATATCTAAGACATGTTACTCTCAAGTAACCCATGGTGTGTAAGAACAACTCAGCCCTATAACCAGAGGTAGCAATGTAAAATTTCCAAATATACATCTGGATGTTGACAGGTTCTTCTAAACCAGTTTTTCTCAACCTTTTTGTTTTTGTCCAGCACCCTTCTTAAATTTCTGAATGTACAAAATCTATTATATATATATATATATATATATATATTCTATTGAAATTACAGCGTCGATTACTTGTCGCTACTTAACATCGTAGGTTAATATCCTAAGTTAACAACACTACTTACTTACTTACTTTACTATTGTACAGTTTTCTTAACTGATATTGTAAGCAGTTTCAATATGTTTCATGTCATTACAACCTGTTTATACACATGTAATTTAAGGACAACTATTAATGTTGTCTGTTGTTTGGTGTCTGCTATGTCATATTGGATATATATCTTTCGAAATATTAAATATTGATTTCCTGAGTATATTATTGATAAGTTTATGAATTTATTAATAATATAAAAACACACACACACACACACATATATATATATATATATATATATATATATATATATATCTTTTATTGTTACAGTCATTAGACTGTGGCTATGCTGGGGCATTGCTTTGAAGAATTTTAAGTCAAATGAATTTACCCAAGTTCTTATTTATTTTTTTTTTAAACCTGTTGCCTGGTACTTATCTTCTTGGTCTCTTTTGTTGAACCGCTAAGTGACAATGACATAAACAACAACAACACTGGTTGTCAAGCAGTGGTGGAAGACATCCACACACACACACACACACACACACGCATATGGTGGGCTTCTTTCAGTTTCTGTCTACCAAATCCCCTCACAAACCAGAGGCTATAGTTGAAGACACTTGCCCAAAGTTCCACGCAATGGGATTGAACCCAGAATCGTGTGATTGGAAAGCAAACTTCTTACCACAGTCATGCCTGTACCTATATATCCAAAAGTAGTTTTGCAAGAGTTTTTCACTTGTTATTTATACTGAAGTAACCTATACTACACCAGTGGAGTATGCACCCTACCCTGGGAAACACTGCTTTGCATTGACACCAGCCCTATACACACAAGCCAATAATGGAGTATCAACTTGGTCACATGAAATAGAAGCCAATTTACCTTCAAATCAAACTCAACCATTTTAAAAAAAAAAAAAGATAGCCAAAACTGCATTCGATACTTGATTCTTGGATTCAGGATGCCCGGTGGGTGGGGGTGGGGGGAGACAGAAAGGTAACAGTTAGAAAGCCTTTAATTATAGAACTGATTAAGGTGGTGAGCTGACAGAGTTGTTACTGTGCCAGGCAAAATGCTTAGTTGCATTTCATCCATCTTTACATTCTGAGTTCAAATTCTGTCGAGGTTGACTTTGCCTTTCATCTTTTCAAGGGTCGATAAAATAAGTACTAGTTGAGCACTGAGGTTGTGATCCACTTACCCCGCTCCCCTGAACTTGCTAGCCTTGTTCCAAAATTTAAAACCAATTATAGAGCTGATTGATTAAGGGTGACCTGGGACACTGAACTACAACAACAACAACAACAATAACAACAACTTTATATACATGAAGATGTGTGTTTTGTAGTGCTGCCAAATAAATGAAATGATCTTTGTCTTCTCTATCTGATTTTGTTGATTGTTCAGTTGCAGTTTTCTCTAATATTTTTTTAAAATAGATTTGACTATGTAGTGAAATTCTACTGTGTCAAGCCAAAATCTGGAGAGAAAACTGTTACACCTGTATATTTCTTTTCACTGTGGATGACTTTCTGCAAAGAATTTAAAGATTTTTGGAAGAAAGAACAGCAAATCATTGTGAAACAAAGGTAAGAAAAGGATATCCATGAAAATTATTTTAATTTTTTCGCATGAATCAATGAAGTGGCTTGTATGTGGTTATCCAGTCTGCTAGAACTAGCAAGTAAATCCTCTTCAAATCACACTCTATCATGTTAAATAAAGATCACGTTAGATAATGTAGTGCTACATATTTAGGAGAAGGTGTGGGATGGTCATGGTTGGAATACCTCTGATCTTAGTTCTGCTAGATCAGCATTGATTTTGGGTGTTAAACTACAACAATTTGATTATACACATATATAAGGCATCAAGCTGTTAGATCAGGTTATGAAAGTTACAGAGAGGGTCATAGCCCAACTAATTAGGGAGCGAATCAATTTAGATGAGATGCAGTTTGGGTTCGTGCCAGGTAAAAGCACTACTGATGCCTTATTTCTAGTGAGACAGTTGCAAGAGAAATACCTAGCTAAGGATAAACCTCTGTACCTGGCTTTCGTTGACATGGAGAAAGCCTTTGACAGGGTCCCCCGATCCCTTATCTGGTGGTCAATGAGGAAACTTGGGATAGAAGAATGGCTAGTGAGAGCTGTGCGAG
>NC_068991.1:37043310-37051538 GCF_001194135.2 Octopus bimaculoides | reverse complement strand
GCACATAAAAGACACCATTTCGAGCGTGGCCGTTTTCGTGCGGGTGACACGTAAAAGCACCCACTACACTCTCTGAGTGGTTGGCGTTAGGAAGGGCATCCAGCTGTAGAAACTCTGCCAAATCAGACTGGAGCCTGGTGTTGCCATCCGGTTTCACCAGTCCTCAGTCAAATCGTCCAACCCATGCTAGCATGGAAAGCGGACGTTAAACGATGATGATGATGATGATGATGATGATAAATACGCACACACACACACACATTTGTCTATTTATGTGTGAATATATACATATGTGTGTGCGACATTAAACGGTGATGATGATGATGATGATGAAGCATGTGTGTGTATATACATGAGGGAGAGAGAAGGAGTATGTATGTATGTGTTTCTATGTGTGAATACAGATGACTTGTTCAAGTTTACACATCAGAGGGACCAGCTGTTGAAGTTGATGTCTTTATGGTTGGAAGGAGGAACAAGAATATGAATGTAAGAGAAGATGCTGCACCATAAAGGCTGGTCACTAAAATATTGACTATCTGCCAATTTAGAGTGCATGCTAGTTATTCACATAGTCATCTGTTATAAGTTTTATATATATATATATATATATACAAATTAAAAGGGTAAAGGATTATTAATTTATTAATAAATCAACAATTAATAATTTTTACCAAGCCCTTCGGTATGTAAGTACCATTATCGGTGGAGAACTTATTTAAAAGTTCATATATATTTATAAACATAATTTAGGGATCAGCAAATATTTGCTTCACCACATACCGAAGTTCAGAAATAGCAGCTAAAAAAGCTGAGACTCCACTGTGTATATATATATATATATATGTATATATAGATATACATATAATATATATATATATATATATATATATATATATATATATATATTGTATCACATCTATCTTAGAAACAAACTCCACTGGAAAAAATCCTTTCTACTAGATCCTATTACAGAAAAATTCAAAACCATTCCACTTGTGTTTGGAAGAATGCAGAAAGCTTGGAAATCTTATTCTCCAAGTGCATCCTTCTTCTAAGCAGAGCCACTGAATGGACTCTTTCATGCATTCACACAACCTATAAGACATACTGGCTTTGTTAACCAATAAACCTCCTGCACCTGTTCTCCATCTTTATTTCCTCTTTCTACACCCACTTCCCCTCCCACCACCTACTAGCTGTTCAGATCTCCTTCCTTCCGTCCACCCCCTTTCTTCCAACCATTTCCCTTTCCTCTGTCTACACTCCTCATTACTTTTTTTCCTTACACCATTCCTTTACAGTGATCCCACAGGTATCTTGCAACTTCTTACTCATATTACCTATCATTCATGTTCCCACTATCACCCATGGTCACATGACTATGGAACATACCTTTGGGCAAGCCTTACACTCACATGCTCACTTGTATCACTTATTAAAATTTATTTTCACTTATCATCATCATCATTCTTTTAACTCGGGTTTTGTTGGAACTCCTGGGGTCTTGTATGAGTAGCTGTCTGTTCTCTTTAACTATTTAATACTTTCTTGATGATTCTAACCATATCAAGAAGGCAAACTTTTTGCAACAGCTCTACTGGGCATTCTGTTTCCATTTCCTTTATATTCCTTTTAATACCTTCTTATACTGTCCCCAAGGACCCAACAATAATTGGCACTATCTTCACCTTTTCATTTTCCACAGTCAATCTATCTCATATTTAAGAGGGTTGTACATGTTTATTTTCTTGCCTTCCGTCTTAACTATTCATAGGTCAAAGCGGCATGCAACATCAATTATAGAGCACATGTGGGTCATCTTGTCTACCACCACTTGGTCTGGTTTGTTGTGCTCAAACACCTTGTCTATTTGAATTGGGAAATCACACAGGACTTTGCAGGTCTTTGACCCAGTCACTCTATATAGTTTGTGCTCATTACCATATCTTACCTATCTCTAACCTCCACTTTTCACACAGTTTCTAATGCAGCACTTGCACTACCTCATCATGTCACCACAACTTTTATCAGTTTTGGACAAGCTGAGGGCATTCATTCACAATATGAATGATGATTTTGTCAAATCCATTATAAATTCAGTACAAGGGAGACATTTGTTCATTCCTGAGGTTGACCCTCTCCCCCAATTTGTGGCCAAAGCATGATCTTGCGCGGCAAGTATTGTGCTCTCACTCCCCTTTTTAAGCGTTCCTTTCTTCAAGCAGTCCCACCTATGTCCTCCAGCAACTTCAGTTGTGGCTACATAGAATTGATTGTGCAGTTCCTTGTTGAATAGTGCTTCTTCATGTCCTTCTTGTACTTCTTTTTCTTTTTTCCTGCTTTCATTATGTCCCCATCTCTCACTGCAACTAACAAGTTTTTCACATTTTGTGTTAGATATCTCAGTAAGTTCCCTTGTACAATATGCACACAGTCTTCCATGCTTATCAGTCCCTTTCTCCCATCTTTCTTCATGCATAGGCAATCAGTGTCTGCACATGGATGATGGGCTCTAAGCATATATATATATATATATATATATATATATATATATATATATATATATATATATATATATAGGGAAAGTAAGAAGAAAGCAAAAATGCACATTGAATATCAAAAAAATAAAGGCTTTTTTATGAAAAGTAGCAATAAATATATACAATTAGATGAACTGAGGTAGAATTAAGAGGAATAAAAGTCATTATTTTGAATTGTTAAAGAGACTCAAAGTCATACCGGTATCGTCATTGCTGTTCACTGACCTTGAATGCGCACCGATTACCAAACAGTTTTGAGTCTAGTAGTCCCTGAGTAAAATGATTGTGTAAGGGAGGTAAGTATTTCTGGACGTGGTGCAGTTCTGGTCGATATAATACTGTAATGTGAATGGTGTATGGAATGTATGGGCGTTAGTGGTATTATTGGTAAGGTTAGTAGTGTTCTGTATTATGTTGTGTTCATGTTAAGTTGATGAAAGTTGCTTCTTTATTCATTCTTTGCTGTACTGAGGTGTTCTGTGAACATTGATAGAAGGGAAAAATTAGGAAATTAGGATTAAGGTTCCTAGCACACCTTTCTATGTGTTCACTGACCTGTTTCTGTCTGTATTGTGGGTGGCGGATTTGTTCTTTGTGAAGAGTGGTTCTTCAACGGAAGGATATTCCTGTTTGGCCAATATATTGATTACTGCACCCAAAGCAGGTCATTGTATAGATTAGGTTTTCCAAGTCACAGGTGAAATTTTATTTAATCTTAAAGATTTCACCTTGTTTAAAGTGGAACTCTGTACCCTCCAAGAGGCATTTATTCACTTTTGGTTCCGTTGATAATGGATATAGTCTTGCGTTGGTTAATATATTTTTCAATGATTTCAGCTGCGTTTTGCTCTTGATAATTTTGTGTGAGCCTAAAATTTTGTTCATTGTTTTATCTCCTGTGAGAATGGGTAGATTTTAGATGATAAGTTGAAGGCTTCATTGTTTCTAGGGTTATGTGTGGAGATATATGGGAGTATTTTTAAGTCTGGTGTAGTACTTCAGTTGACTTCCCTTAATGTCCGTATGTCTATTTACTTTGCTCGTTTGATCCCATCATTTATTAATGATGTTGGGTAATGTCTTTTGATTAGTATTGATCTGAGTTCAAGGAGTCTTCATTCACGAGTATTGGTGTCTGAAACTATGGTACAGATTCTTTACACTAGATTATAAGGTATGTTAATTTTTATGTGTTTGGGGTGGCATGAGTTGAATAATAGAAGTTGTTTTGAATCTGTAGGTTTATAGAAGATGTCTGTTTCGATGTGGTTATTGACTATTTTAATTAGGATGTCAAGAAAAGGGAGTTGTTTATTGCTGTGTTCCATGGTAAATTGTATGTTGCTAGTGATATTGTTGAGTATTATTTTGAAATCAAGGAGTTTGTCCATTCCATCTCTCCAAAGTATAACGCAATCATCTAAATACCTATTCCAGTTCTCCTTTAAATAGCAATGAAATGAGGTGCCATATTTTTGTAGTGATGATTGGTATATTTTAAGTTCTAGGTAACCCATTACAAGGTTCACAATCACTGGGGCAGCTTGGGTTCCTATTGCAATTCCACATTTTTGTTAATAGTAAACTGTATCAAACATGAAATAGTTGTTCAGTAGGATGAATTTCAATGCTGCGATTATGAATCTGTGGTTGATGTGTCCTGGGAGCTCTTCTGGGTGTTTTTCTAGCCAGAAGGTGATTGCTTCTATGCCATAATCATGTAGGATATTGGTGTACAGGTTCACCACATCGAATGATACTAACAGGGTTCCTTCATTTATTGTCTTTGGGAGGTGGTCTAAGTCATCCCTGATGAAGCTTTTCACATATTTCAGAAACGGTTTGCGTAAGATGTCGATGAAATTGCTCAAACGGTGAGCTTCGCAAGCAAGGCCAGCATTGATGGGTCTTAGTTTGAGGTCAGTAGGGGGAGAAACATTAATGCATAGGCTTGGAGAATCTTTGCCATCAGATTTCACCTGTGCCTTGGAAAACCTAATCTATGCCATTACCTGCTTAGGGTGTGGTTATCAATATATCGGCCAAACATGAATATCACTCTGTTGAAGAACTACTCTTCACAAAGAACAAATCCGCCACCCACAATACAGATGGATATATATATATATATATATATATATATATATATATATATATACATACATACATGCATGTTTATAAATATATACCTATAGGTATATTGGTATACCTAGGTATATATATGCCTAAGTGTACCTAGTTATATATTTATACCTTTATGCTTATATAAATATATAAACATATGCATGTATATCTTTATACACATATACATGTATATATTGATGAGGGAGTGCTGAAAAGTTCCTTCCTTTTGGAAGGCCTGGTTCGAGGCCCAGCATCTTGATTTCTTTTACAGGGCTTAGAAAAACTGAAGGACTGCTGCAATAAGTCTGTGAATTTGAGCGGGGAATATATTAAATAAAATCATAATTAACTGGTCCTCCTGTATTTTTTTTACCCCAAACCAGGAACTGTTCAGCACTCTCATATATATATATATATATATATATATAAATACACACACACACACACACAAATACACACACACACACACACATAGACATGTATAGATCTATATTCGTATTTATATACATGTGGATATATAATTATATACATAGGCGCGGGCATGGCTGTATGGTTAGAAAGCTTGCTTCCCAGCTACATGGTTTCGGGCTCAGTCCCACCGCGTGGCACCTTGGGCAAGTGTCTTCTGCTTTAGCTCCGAGCCGACTGAAGCTTTGTGATTGAATTTGGTAGGCAGAAGTTACTGTCGTGTGTGTATATGTCTGTGTATGTGCTTGTGCCTCTCTCCCAGAGAGTGAGAGAGGGATATATGTGTTTGTGTGTGTGTGTGTATATATATATATATATATATATATATATATACATACACACATTGACATGTGTAGATTTACATTCTTATACATAATTTTATATAGATATGTGTATATAATCATATACATATATGTGTGTGTGTGTGTGTGTGTATATATATATCGGATAGTAAACCACAGATTTCCTGCGGTACCGCCTGTGACGCACATGGTAATCCGTGAGGGAAGATGATGGGCTGGCTCGCCTATGTGGATTTGGAGATACTTTCAAAATGTGTCGACTGCAAATGATGGCGCTAGATCATGCATGCACATTTGCCAGTATCGTCGAATTTACAACAGGAATATCATACCGATGAGGTATTGAAGAGTTTTTATTCTCCTAAACCAGAAACATGTCTATGATTAACTATGGCTAGTTTAGTTCGTTATTTTTCTTCTTGTTTTGCCTATGTGAGTTGCAGGTAACTGCTACCTGTTGGAGTTTCAGCATTTTTAGCTGCTATTTCTGAACTTCGGTATGTGGTGAAGCAACCTGTTTGCTGATCCCTTAATTTTGTTTATAAATATGTGTGTGTGTGCGTGTGTGTGTGTGTGTGTGTGAAATAATTCTTGTTTTGGAATGGTTTAATTCAAAGCAGAAAATAAGACTATAAACAATAGCCAGTAAATATTCAATTATTAAACATTAGGAAAGAAATATCTAAATTGATATTAGTTTAGATAATGTGATGGAGCTTTCTCTATAATACTTGAACTTGTGTAAGCTGAGGTTTTCCCTCAAATGCAGGGAGCAAAGATATTTGTTGTTGAATGTTTTGAGGTAAATGTGAAACTATTACAGCAGATGATGATAAACATGACTTAATTTTTATGTATACATCACACATGCACACACACACACATATATATATGCATATATATCATGTGTGTGTGTGTATGTGTGAGAATGAGAATGTAGGTGTAACTTGTATTCATCTTGTATCATATTTTCAGTTATTTGCTTGTTTCTATGATAATTCCAATGAAGGATTTTATTTCAACAGAAGCTAAACTAAGAAAACAGAGCAGTTACCATTATCTTGTTTGTCATATTTGGCTTTAGTGAGATTATTTTAACAACCTGTTTAGGATTTTCAGAACTTTTTCCTGCCAAATTACTTAAAAAATACTCCCCCAACCTCCACCCTTGAGTCAGAGATTGTTAGACGTGAATCTCGTAAAAATTATTAATTTCTCCAGAAAATAGTCCTTGTTGACATTTCTCAGTCTTTTCTTTGACTGGTAAATGATGAAAGATTTACATCTTGTTCACAGTGAATAGGATTTTTTCTTCTTCTCTGTTTGTTTATTTTTATCCCTCCTAGACAGATGAAAACATATGGATTTTGTTTTGATGTTGGGAGGATTATAAATATATCAAGTTGTTGCTTGTAATAAAATAACATAAGGACAATGGGGAAACATAGTAAGGAATATTTCATGTTTCACAATTTGTATTCAAACAACTATAGAATTACAATCCAAAGAAATAACACTTGCTTGTGGTCATCCTATCTGCTCAAAGAGACATTCTACCTCAATAAAATGTTTTACCATCATGTTTACATGGTTAAGGCTTATATTTTCTTAAATTTAGGAATATATGATATGACCCATAAGTCCTGTGTTTTAGAATTGTATAGCTTTGTCATGATTAGACCTGATGCAATGTGAATGTTTCATTTGATTGGTTGGTGCCAAACAACACTAACTAGGACTATCCTACATTATTAGAAATATATATAGTTTGTAATATGTTGTTCAGTAATCTCAGTGAGCTGTGATCTGGCATCATCTATCCATTGAGGTATCTGACTGAATGCTTAGGGACAACCTATAAGATTTTCACTAGAGATGACCTACGAAACCTCATAACTGCAGTAAATGACAAAAGAATGTCATGGAATGGAAATGAATTCAAAACCAAAAACAATGGTAATCAGCAAGAAGCAACAATCTTCCTAAATAAATATTATAATTGAAGGGGAAGGCAGTTGATAGACACCAGAGATAATATAACAGAGCTATATGGAATCAGAAAATGGAAAATTTGAAATGGAAATCAAATCAATGCTTGAGGCAACTAGAAATACATTTGAAAGAAATGTTGACCATAATAACATCTCTTGTGTTTCCATAGTTTGCACTAACTGCATCATATGGAAATTCTACCTACATCTTTTCTACAAACCTCTATCAGTTTCTCTGCTTACTAAAACATTTGGTCTCTTGCTAAGTTAACTTTGAGGTCCTTTCCTTCCAATTTGGCTTCCACACCTGGATTTTCTGTTATAATTCTACTACAGATTCAGCTATAATAACGAGATCATCAACATGAAGGAGTTTCTATAGGCAACTAGTCTTAAACTTTGTTTTGAGCTGGAGAACCATAGTGAGAAAAAAAGAAAAGGTGACTGAGGAGAACTGAGCCATGGTGAACTCTTAGTTGCTCACAAAATTTATTGTTTTATACATTGTTAACTCTCATTTTACTCACTGTCTCTCTATATGGCTTGTGTGACTCACATAAGCCATTCATCTGCCTCAGAAACCAGCATATCACAGAGTGAGGGACTCTGTTGAGGGTTTTCTCTAGGTTTACAAATGGTAAGTACAGCAGGTTACATTCTGCTAAGCAGTCTCTTTCATTTGTCTCACCAGGAAGAGAGCATCTGTGGTACTTTTCTGTGACAAAAAACTGAACTGCATTTCATCTACTCTCTCTCTCTCTCTCTCTCTCTCTCTCTCTCTCTCTCTCTCTCTCTCTCTC
>NC_068991.1:37036465-37042814 GCF_001194135.2 Octopus bimaculoides | reverse complement strand
TCTCTCATTCTCATTCTCATTATTTGAGCTATAACTTTTTCCATAACTTCATGACCTGATTCAGCAATTTGATACCTTTGAAACTATTTCTTTCTTAGGCTGCTTCTTCTGTTGTTGGGGCATGATACTTTCCTTTACAACCTGATTGACTATCTGAGGAACTAGGCTGTATCCTACTCACCAGATATTTTAAGCATCTCAGCAGTTATTCCTGATGGTCTAGGGGCTTTACCAGCTTTTCTTGCCTCTGTGTGTGTGTGTGTGTGTGTGTAAGTAAATGCATATTTTCATGTGAATGTATTTATGTATATATGTGTGTGTATGTATATATATATATGTGTGTGTGTGTGTGTGTGTATGTAATTTATATATGTGTGCTGGTGCTACCTAAAAAGCACCCAGACCACTTTGTAAAGTGGATGGCATCAGAAAGGGCATCCAGCCTTAGAAACTGTCAAAAGAGAGAATTGGAGCCTGGTGCAGCCATCCGGCTGGCCAGCTCCTGTCAAACCATCCAACCCATGCCAGCATGGAAAATGGACTTTAAAAGTTGATCATATGGTGACGATGTGTGTGTGTATATAATGTGTTAATGTATGTGTGTGTGTATGTTTACCAGTGTATATTTATGTATATTTAGGTATGTATATGTGTGTGTATAGGTATGTAGTTGCTTATGTGTGTTTCCTCTCTTTTTCTCTGTCGTTTGTCTCAATAATTTTTTCTTTCTCTCTCTCTCTCTCTCTCTTACTTTCTCTGTGTTTATCTTCTCTCTATCTTTCTCATTCTCTCTTGTTACTTCTTACGTCTACTCTTCTCACTCTTGCTTCTCTCAATCATTCATTTCTCATTTTCTTTCTCTCTGTTCTTTGCAACTTATCTATTTCTTTCTCATGACTCTCCTTTTCTCACTTTCTTATCCCAACTCTACTATTATTTACTCTCATACACTCTCTCTCTCTCACCCTCTATACCCTCCTTCTCTCTCCCACTGTCTGTTCGTTCCTTCTCTTTCTCCTTCTCTGTACCCTCCTTCTCTTTCTCACTCATCAATTTGTTTTGCATACTTGTCAATTATTCTGCCCAAAATTTCATGCAATAGGAGGAAAGGGGTGGGAAGATCAGAACTATAAAGGAAGTCTTTGAGTTTTTGATTCATACCAATTTAGTTGGCAGCTAATTGCCAGCTACAAAGACCCTTACCATAGCCCTTTTTTTCTTTTATTACTTCATTCTTCTACTACCTTCCTTTCTCCATCAGCAAGTAAAAAAGAAGGAAGACATGGAATCAAATAACTGCTGGTCATTCATTTAAACTTTGTCTCTCTCTACCCCCCACTCTCCTCCCTCTCTCAGTATTTTGTCACCCTTTAGATTTTTGTCATATTAATGTTGTTCTTTGCATGTTATCTAAGAGAGAAAGAGAGATGGTGGAGGTGTCTAATATAGTCACAAAATGACAAGTTGGGTGGTGTATTTTCTTTTGCTTTTACATTGTTTCTTTGATTCCAAAGTGGAGATAAAAATCAAAATCAGACACCTCCCACTTTTATTTGATAGCTGTTTTTATTATTATTTTGTATTTCTAACTGATTTTTCTGTCTTGTTTTCTGTGTCCCCTCTCCCCGTACACATTTTGTATTTTCGTGCATTTGCTTCAGCCCACAACTCAGGTACTAAAATAAGGACCATTAAAAAACCCCAGGAATGTGAGCAAACATCAATATACACACGTGTGCATGCACACGCACGCACACACACACACACACACACACACACACACATTTTTAGACTTGTGTAGACACACACATACATATGCATACATAAACATACTGAAATTATATTTGTGTGTGTATATTTTAAATATTTGAGTTTTAGTCAGTGTCCTATGTTCATACTGATGCACCTCCTGTGTGTGTGTGTGTGTTTGTATTGTCATCATTGTCATTTTAATTTTAATGAAATTCATTCTGGCAGATTTTCTATTGTTAGATGCTCTCACCTGTTTCCGAGCAAGATGTTATTTCTCCATGGTTACACATACTTGCATGGGAGACTGGCAACAAATAACACTACTTGTGCTTATAACTGTCACATAGCCAACTCAAGGTAACACACACACTCACACACATAATAGATATATACTTGCATGTATGTGTGTCTTTTTTTGCAATGGGGTTCTTTCAGTTTCCATGTTCTAAATCTACTCACAAGACTTTTGTTGGCCTGAGCCTACTGGCCTAAGATGCCATGCAGTGGGACTGAACCTTAAACAATGTGAATGGGAAACAAATTTCTTAACCACACAGCTGTGCGCACACACACACACACACACACACACATCGCCAATTTTTTTGATGTTTCATTAGAACTAAATACAGATTTTTATCATCCTTATCATGAACTTAATGAAAACTTACATTATCTTAATAAAAATTCTAATCATCCTTGAGCAGTAATTAAGGTGTTTTGTCCAAACTATCTAGACTCTGCTAATGAAGAAATATTTTTCCCTAAAATGCCAAATATAACATGGTTTTAGCTTGGGCATAATGCATCAGTGAGATGGTGTTCATTCTTGATAACATTGTTGTTATAACACCAAATAAAAACGGGCCATATTCTCATGGGTATTTATGAAGCAATACTTCATACCTTGATGGCTATAATAGAATACACTGCAGTTGCATACATTAGGTGAAATGTGCAAAGCTCTTGCTTAAAATGTTGAAAGCTCAATAGGAAAATAAAAGTCCCTGAAAGTAGTAATGAGAACAACTCCCATATTGATGACAGTTGTAGTAAGGAGTTGTAGTACTGAGAACAACTGTCAATATTCATGATGAATACAGTCCAAACAGCTCCAAAACCTACATTGAAAACTCTGATAACTTGAAAAACAGACCTTTATCGTGTAAGAGAAGTAAGACTAAATATAGATATGGCCAATTTCATGATGATCATAATTACCACACTTTCTATGGTAATAGTAGAACATATAATTCCTAATTTAGATATACCACTCACTGCAACAGTAACAATAGGAAAAATAGGTTATGTAAAAGGAATATTAACTCCCTCTTCAAGTAGCCTCTGATGTTCCTGGAATTTTCTTCTGATCATTGTAAAGGCCCTCTCCTCTTCCCAGTGCTGGCTGCAAAATATTTAATTGGTAAACTGAGAAATTAGCATACTATGACACACCTACTCTAGCTGGCAATGTGTGTGTATGTGCGTAAGTGAAAGGTGTGAATGTTTGGGGAAGGAGTGGTTGAAAGGGAGGAGGTGTATATGGAAGCTGTATTAGTGTGTGTAGATGTGCTGGTGCTGAAGAGTGAGATGTGTGAGTGGAGTAAAGTATGAGGTGCAAGGTGCTGCATGGTAAAAAGGGAAGAGGGGGCACGATAGAGGAAGAGGTGTGTAGTTCTGGAGCAGGTAGAACATGCAATTTAGTAAAACATGAGGTGATGAATTTAGACCAAACAGTATGTATGTTTTGAGAGAGAAGATGAGCTCCTGGTCTCCCAAGAGGTGAGTAATAGGGGACCCAGTACTGGAGGCCAGGTTCAAGACAGAGTGGTGTTGGATGGAGTTGTTGGCAGTGCAGAAATTTTGAGAGATAGGCAGCCTCATTGCCAAGTTTGATGTCCTTAAGATGCTTCCTGAATCAAGCAGTCAGCAACCAGTTTGCCTGATGTTGATCAAATTGCAGAGAGAACACCGGAGTGTATATACGAGGTTGTTGGAGGTGCAGCAGAAAGAGTATTTAATGTGAAAAGTATGATGGTCGAGTCCAGTGAAGATTGTGTTGCAAAGGAAAAAGGAAAGTGTGGCTGTCGGGATAGAGGTAGGGAAAGGATCTGAGAGAGGGATGGAGTATGGGGAGCAGGGAGCTATGGACAAGGAGGTTGTGTAGGTTACAGGTGTGCTTGAAGGAAGGAATGGGTAGTGGAGGGAAGAAACCAGACAGGGTCAGTTTATAGGCAATGGGAGAGGTGGTGCATTGTTAGGATTAAATGATAGGTGAGAGGAAAGGAGATATGATGGGTTGGATTCCAGGTATGAACTGTAAAGACTGAAGTGCAATCAGTGTCACAATCATAGAAAAAGGGTACTTGGTGGAGGGTGGGTGGGTAAATGCATTGAATGAACAGACGGGTCCTGTCTTAAACCTGCCTCTCAAAATCAGTTATGGTTATGGGTGCAAAACCAGTGGGGACAAAGGAACTGGGTTTAGGGGATGGTGAGGTATAGGTAGGATGTGAGGAGGAAAAGTCAAAGATGGAGTGAGAGTTGACGGGTTTGTAGAAAACATGTGGAGAGGGTGAGGGTAGGAGGCTGATAAAGAGAGTAATGTCAACAAAATTGAAGGAAGTATCTGAGATGGAGGATGTGAATTGAAAATGTGTTGTGTTGTTACAGAAGTGTACAAATCTGTTGTATTTGGTAGCATTGCATGTCAAAATATTGGTTTCAAAATTTGGCACAAGGCCAGCAATTTCAGGGAAGGAGATACATCAATTATATCAAGCCCAGTGTTTAACTGCTACTTTATATTGATGACTTCGGAAGGATGAAAGGCAAAGTTGACCTCGGTGGAATTTGAACTTAGAATGTAAAGACAGACAAGATGCTACTAAGCACAATTTGCCCAACATGCTAATGATTCTGCCAGCTCACCACCTTATTGCATGTCAAAATATTGGTTTCATATTTTGGCACAAGGCCAGCAAGTTCAGGGGAGGGGATAACTGTGACTGGATGAAAAGCGAAGTTGATCTTGTTGGAATCTGAACCCAGAAAATAAAGATGGATGAAATGCTGCTAAGCATTTTCCCCAGCATGCTTATGACTCTGCCATCTTGCCACCTTATTGCATGTCAAAATATTAAAAAACAAATGAGTTGTTATTCAACGTAGCCCTATCCTGAAGACAAGCAGGCTTAAAATTAACAGAGATCCATTCATGACCATCTCCCTCTTTTAGTTAGAGACAGAATATATAGGATTACATTGTCCTATATGTCCCTTCTTTTTAAGATGGTATGATAGCATTTGGGAGAAAATACAGCTGCTATTTCTCCAGGTGTGGATTTGTGTAGTTATATGTGTTTCCCTGCAAATCTATAGTGAAATCAGCCTGCAATGTTACTTAGTGACCCAGTGATTTTTCACCACTACCATACTGATAACCGCACCAACAAAATAACTAACCAACCATCCACATCAACTACCCCTCCTCTGAAACCATCTACCGCAGTTTCTCCATCCCACCCACTGCAGACTGTTTTGAAATACAACTTGGTGTTAAATGAACTTGGCTGTTGTCAAAACATAAATTTCACTTTCCTCTCTTTCTCTCTCTCTTTCCTTCCCTCTCTCTTTCCTTCCCTCTCTCTTTCTCTTTGTCTCCCCCTCCCTCTCTTTATTGTACTCAAAAGTTTTTCTAAACTCAAATAAATGTCCCCACGAAGGTGATGGTGGTGGTGGTGGAACAAGAAAATAACGAAAACAGCAAAGACATTATAGTGTGTGTGTGTGTGTGTGTGTGTGTGAACGACTGCCTAAGCACTACAACATAAAAAGGATAAGATGAAGATTGGATATGGTAGTCAAATGGATTACATTCAGATTTTACACACCCACATATAAGTATACAAGCGCACACACAGACACACACACATACCGTAAAGAAAGGTGATCTAGGAATATGAGCTATAATATACCTTGATCACTCCCCTATGTGTGTACATACATATGTTTATCTGTCTTGTTTCAGTCATTTGGATGCAGCCATACTGGGGCACATCTTTGAATGGTATTTTAGTTGAGCAAATTGATCCCTGCACATATTTTTAAGCCTACTACTTATTCTGTCAGTCTCTTTTGCTGAACCACTAAGTTATGAGAATGTCAACACACCAATGTCAGTTGTCAAGCAGTGGTGAGGGACAGTCAGTCAGACAGACACACACACACACACACACACGTGCACACAATGGCTTCTTTCAGTTTGTCTACTAAATCCACTCAAAAGGGGCTTTGGTTGGCCTAAGGCTGTAGTAGAGGACACTTTTCCAAGTTGCCATGCAGTGGGACTGAACTTGGAACCATGTGTTTAGGAAGCAAGTTTCTTACCAAACATACATAGGTTTGTGTGTGTTTGTGTGTGTGTGTGTATATATATATATATATATATATATACCGGAGTTAGCACATGAACGGGAACGTGAAACTCAGAGTAACGGTTTTTTTTGTTATATTTCTGCTGCTTTTAAATAAAGTATATATATATATATATATACATATATATATATATATAGATATGCAGGGCAGAGAATCGTCAATT
>NC_068991.1:37033139-37035532 GCF_001194135.2 Octopus bimaculoides | reverse complement strand
AAAATCTATCCCCAACAATTTTTTTTAAATTCATTGTTTTAAAATACGGACAGTCCATATCTCCCAATCCTTTCTCTTTATAATTTCCAAATAATTTCTTAATACTTTTATGGAAGAAAATCGATTGATGGTCTTCACACTTTTTCACATAATCCTGGACTTTATATGTGAAATGCCAGTGACGTGCTGCATGTCCATCAGCAATATTAGCAGACAGACAGCCGTGCAATGGTACAACATATAGTCCAAGTAGACGAAAGCCTTCTTTTTAAGAGGAAAAATAAAGTTGGAAGAGTAGCGAAGAAGTTTTGGATACTTGTGATCGTCGTAACCGATGGTGTGCCAGTTTTTTATGTGTCTATGTACGTGTATAAAGATATAATTAAAACAATATATATACACCCACATATATATACATATATATACGCAACAAAGCCTAATGGTGGGAATTTTCTAAACTCCTTTAGGGACAGATGGTTTTCACAATGAATTCCACTTTAATTGGAATCTACATGATCTGAAGCATATTTGTAGAAAAGAAATATTTAATTTTCTCAAGATAATGAACAAGCAAATCTGTGGGGCATACTTGTGTAGATAAGCCAAAATATTTATATATATACAAGGATGTATGTGTGTATATATTTGTATGTTTCTGTATGCATTTATACATGTATATGCATTTAGTTAAAAAAAATATTATAATAATGGAATAAAAGTCAGTCATAATAAGAGATCTCCCAAAAATCTATTTCTTTAATTTTTAACTATTGTTTCTAGCACACATATTTACACAATTTTGATTTTGAAGTATTTAAAAAAAATTATTTGGAAATTATAAGAGAAACAAATAGTAGATTTGGACTGTCCGTATTTTAAAACCACAAATTACAAAAAAAAAATTTTGTGTGTGTCAAATTTTTTCTCCAGAAGTTCATGGCTTCATAGGAATAAGCATGGGAAACTGCTTCAAGATAACCAGTTGTCAAATTTTTTTTTACTTCCTTTTAAAAAATGCGGATTTTGTGAATGAAACAAACTAGATCCTGAATAAGAAATGAATGTTTAATATGACAAATTTTCAGATTTTTCTACACCATTTTAAAAGGGGGCTGATTTTGTGACTTAAACTAACTAGATCTGAGTACAGTGAATACCATCCTCAACAATTTGTTACTCATATGAAGTACATATGTATTTCAATGATTTCTATGAAATACACTCTCTTTTTTGAGCATAAAAATCCTCTTCCTGGGTAACAATAGCTTATATGTCAGATTGTTGCACGTTCTAGCTGTTTTGATAAGGGAAATCGGAAAGGTTTGAAATGATTTCATCGGCATTTACTTGTACCAAAGAACACTTTCTCGATAGACAACATGTTGATCTCATAAGTGTCGCTTGGTGTAAATAAACGCAGTTACTAAACTTACAATTTGTTTTCTCCTCTCCTTAATTTTATATTGCTGAAGCTCTATCAGAATGCTACTCGGTTGAGCTGTATAAAGTGGATATCTATATCACTTATTTCTTCATTATATATATATATATATATAGGCACAGGTGTGGGTGTGTGGTAAGAAGCTTGCTTCCCAACCACATGGTTCTGGATTCAGTCCCACTGAGTGACACCTTGGGCAAGTGTCTTCTATTATAGCCTCAGGCCGACCAGTGCCTTATGAGTGGATTTGGTCGGTGGAAACTGTCTGTCTGTCTCTCTCTCTCTCTCTCTCTCTATATATATATATATATAGATATATAGCTATATATAGCTATATATATTATATATATACATATATGTGTGTGTGTGTCTTTGCGTCTGTGTTTGTCCCCACCGCCCACTACTGCTTAACAACCAGTGTTGGTGTGTTTACAACAGCATAACTTAGTGGTTTGGGAAAAGAGACTGACAAAATAAGTAGCAGGTTTAAAAAATAAGCACTGAGGTCGATTCATTTTGACTATAAATTCTAATGACTGAAACAAGTAAAAGATATATATATATTTATTTATTTATTTATGTGTTTCAGCCAAGTGGCTGCGGTCAATGATATGTATTATATACATATATGTGATATACTGAAGAAAATGTGCATATAGATATAGGTACATGTAAAATGCACATCAATGTGTGTGTGTGTCTGAATAATCAATATTATTTTATATGGCTGTGTACATAACTTTGTGTATGTATATATTTGTATAAAATGTATGTATGTGTGTGTATGCACTTGTTTGTGTATGTACACAAATATATTCCTTACAAGCTATAAAAGTATAACAACCATAAAAGCAATGACAATTATGAATAAACAAACATTAACACTCTCTTCTTGTGTGTGTGTGTGTGTGTGTGTGTGTGTGTGTGTGTGTGTGTGTGTGTGTGTGTGTGT
>NC_068991.1:37029137-37033129 GCF_001194135.2 Octopus bimaculoides | reverse complement strand
ATATATATATATATATATATATATATATATATATATATATACTGTATTTTCTTTGCTCCATGCATGTATCTTCCTACACAACCTTCTGCCATTCTTATTTGACCCTGTTTACCTTCTCACATCTCCTCCAACTGCTAACACCTGCAACTTTCACTACAGCAGCCTATTTACATATCTATCTGCCAATGTACCAATGTACCGATCTAAACCCCTAACCAGTCTGTGAATTTGGACCAGAGAGAAAAGTCATGGGGGTGTAGTTTTTAATATTCTGTATACACTCTCACACATAAAAATGTGTATATATTTGTGTGTGTGTATGCAAATATATGTGTTTGTACATGTATGCGTATGTATATATATATATATATATATATATATATATATATATATGCACATTATGGCTTGAAAAGAGCTTTGGCATAAAACTCAGACTTAAGAGAGATATATTAAGAAATATCTGTATTTAGCTCCCAGCTTTCACAGTTCCCTCTTCTGTATATAGGAGAATATATACACACCCTGAATTATGTGAGAATTGCAATGCTTGTTCTCTGTGTATTTTCCATAAAAACACATCTTAACTGAAGATTCCTTCATTGGCTTGGTGTCAAGAAAAGTTTAAAACCACAGTTGCATTCATCAGCTTTTGATAACATGGACCAGCTGAAACTTTACACATGAATTTTCATTGCTAATGTTCAAAAGTATCAGAAACCTTTGGCTCTAAAATAAAATGGATATTTTTCTATATTTATAATGTGTTTATGTGTATATCTCTTATGACAAAAGGGATCAGGAGATACAGGAGTGACATTTTGGACAACAGGCTATATGGAGTAGATTTGTGGATGGTTCTAGTTCCCAAAAACAGATATGTTGAAGGTAACATGATGATGGAATTGTACAGCATTTGAAGATATGCTACCCTGGAATATCTTGAATAAGTTTTCACAAACATACATAATCAGGCCTCACCACTATCACTTTCTTATCATCACCACCTTCTGTGTATGTCAGGAATGTGGAGGAATAAATGACCACCCATCCTCATAACTAACAACATTTTCGCATAATGGATATGAAATGTAAACTACAAGCTACACTCTTAACTAAGACCTTTATTGTCGCACTGTAACATTAACTCAACACCACCACCCAGAGCCACATTAGCAGCATTATAAGCTCCTGAGAAAATCAGTGCATTGGGCCCCTGGGCAACTGCCCAATGTACCCGTGCCTTAAGATGACACTACTACTATTACTACAACCTTATGAATTCTTGTACCACCACCAGTATACACTCTTGTTTATATTGCTAACAGGGAGATAAATCCTTGCCATTACCAGTGTCAAGACCACATGATTTTGACCTTCCTTAGTCTTGTCAATGATGGACACTCAACCACTAGAGATAACCCTGGAATATCTTGAATAAGTTTTCACAAACATACATAACCAGGCCTCACCACTATCACTTTCTTATCATCATCACCACCTTGGTAAAAAAATGTATATTTGTGAGAGAGGCAGTATCAATACCAAGAGGTAATATCTATTTCCACATGGATGTTCTATTAGAACAAACTATTCTGCAGCAGTTGCCATGAAAAAAAAAAAACTTCTCATATTGACTTTTTGGTGCAAAATGCACTCTTGTCTATATCACTAGTAGGGAGATAAATCCTTGCCAGTTCCAGTGCCAAGACCACCCGATCATGTAATTTCAACCTTCCTTCGTCAGTGATGGACACTCAGCTGCTAGAGATAGCAGCAAATCATCTCCCTGTCACTGATATATAGAAAAAAGTGCCAGAACAGGAGCTGGTGTTGTGATTATCCAGTGAGCTTGTTAAAAAATATATATTAGCAACAGAAGCAGTATTAATTCCAAGTGATAATATTTATCCTCATTCAAACATGGATGTTCTGTTAGAACAAACTATATTGCGATAGATACTTTGAGAGAAACTTTCATATTGGCTTTTGGTGCAAAATAGCATCTCAGCTATCATCACAATACAACAGCCATGATACCAGCTCCACTATGGCATTATAATAGCTGAAGAATAACTCCTCTACCACCATAACTAACACAACACTCCTGTGACATGTGATAAGGGAAGAGTTTCTGTGTGGTAGCTCAACTTGCTAGAAATAAGTCACATATATAATTAATTTAATTGAATTAAGTGGAATAATCATTGTTAAAATTGATGAAGACCCATGTACTTTTTTATGTCTGCACATGTTAGCTGTGTGTTTAAATTGAGTTTTGTTGGAATGTTGTTAATATGAATCAGTAATTCCTCAATCATTTACTCCTGGTTTGATGGCCATGATGATGACGATGATGATGATGGTGATAGTTCTTAACACTGAACCTAGAGTTGTCTTCTTTTGATTTTCAGCTGTATCTAGTTTGTACATTGCCTCACACCTAACCCAAAATAACACACTCTCACACAAAACACACCCAGCACCATGCTCAGCAAGTACCCAAGTACCAAGTACAGCACAGTACTCTAGCCCCACCACCTTGTTTTCTACTTTTCAACACCACAAGTAACAGAAGTAGCATTACCACCAAAAAAAACCATCCTGCCACCATCACCACATTGATCACTAATAACCATTCTTATTACTACAGCTGCCACCACTACCACCACCACTACTATCTCCTGCACCAAAACTACTATCACCACCTTCACATAACACTGCTCTCAGTATCAGTGTTACTAAAACCAACACCACCATCTTCATCATCATCATCATCATCATCACCATCATGACTACCATCACCACTTCCACAGTCTTAGTTCAAGCTTCACTGGGATCAGTAGATTTGCTCTGAACACCTGTGTTCTTCACTCCCTTTTTCCTTCTTAATCTCTCTCTCTCTCACTCTCTTTCACTCTCTCTTTTTCTTTATTGCTCTTTCATTCCATCAGTCTTTTGTTGGGGGTATTATGTGTGTGTGTGTGTGTGTTGTTCTTTTTTTTTTTGTTTTATTGTTTTGGGGTTGGTGGGGAATTTGGGAAGTTTGTTGGGTCATGGTATGGTAGTGTGGGGTGTGGACGGTTGTGCTAGTTCTGCCCTCCTGTTTCCCTTGAGTCACAGCTGCCAATATTGCAAACGTGAGCTGCCATGATGGATCTACTGTGTAACTTCAACTACATGTGCGTGTGTGTGTGTGTGTGTGTCTCTCTCTCTCTCTCTATGTGTGTGTCTGTGTGTATGTGTATCTGTGTGCATGTGTGTATGTCTGTGGTGTTTGTGTGAGTGTCGATATATGCGTGCGTCTGTGTGTGTGTCTATATGTGTATATATATAGATGTGTGTGTGTGTGTGTATCTTAAAATGCACTTCATATGGTGTACCTTTTAGTGCGTAGTATGTCTTCAGTACAATATCTCATGGTATGGCTGTATTTCCAGAATTGTATGGCATTATTTCAGCATTATATTTTATTTTTGTTGATTCCCAAACCTGCTCTGTAATCAGACATTGCAGCCATGGCCATCACCTCCTGTGTGTATGACCATCACTCCTGCATTCTCCAAAGTGTCCTTCCCTTTTTAAGATACAAGAGTATGGCTTAAGAATTTGGTTGCTATTTCTTGCGGGTCAAACAATCACATAAAGCTTCTCTCTCTGACTCAACTGTGCTGTCTAATGATTGTAGTATGTATCTTTTATTTGTTTCAGTCATTAGACTATGGCCATGCTGGAGCACTTCTCTGAAGAATTTTTTGTCAAATTAATTGACTCCAGTACCTATGTTTTTTTTTTCTTAAAAAGCCTGGTACTTATTCTATTGGTTGCATTTACTGAACCAAGTTATAGGGACATAAATACACCAACAAGCAGTGGTGGGTTACAAACAGACGCAAGCACACACATACATATGTACATATATATATATATATGTACATATATATATATATGTATATATATATATGTATATATATATATATATATATATATATATA
>NC_068991.1:37008206-37027965 GCF_001194135.2 Octopus bimaculoides | reverse complement strand
GTGTAGTATATTGCCACTTAAGTGTGGCTGACCCCTAGGGGTGGATGTTACTGTTGCTTTTAGCCCCAGGAGGACATCTCCTCCAGCTGGCTTATCGACACACGACTGTGTCCTGTTTGCCAAGGGAAGTTATCCCTCTCACCATGATCTGTAGCATGAACGGATCCGGATTTCAGGGTTATTTCCCTTCGTCGGCGTTCGACAGCCACTGACCTTGGTGAGAGAGACAAAAACCTGGCAATCTTATATCTACTTTTCCAGTGAAATTCTTCACTGATATCGAAAAGGTGAAAACAAGCAATGTTAATTCTCTAAATAACTCTGAAATCCGGATCCTGAAGAAAGTGTAGATGTCTACATCAGCAGTAACAATTATAGAGGTAAGTTTGTGAATAAGAGATAGGTCCAGATGCTGTAGATAGACAAGGAGTATAATGTTTCTGGTTTGTTCTTTTGTCTGACTAAGGGAAAAAAAAGTGTTTTTGTCTGTTGAAAATGTTTGTCTTTTTTAAATGAAAGTAGAGCTCAGGGAAGTCAGCTTCCCTTTCTCCCAAGACATGAATTTATCGACATAACAAACAAGAGAAAGAGTCCACAAGATTCTTTCTTGCATTTTCTCTTCCTCTCATTTGTTATATACTTGACAGACTTGGAGGAATTCCAGTGGCATTTATATCCATATTGTTAAAGACATCAGATAGCTGCAGACAGTGAATGTTCTTTAATTGGCATACTACCAGGTGTATGGCCATGTTTAAATTTACCCCTACATATAAGCATTATTGGATGGTATACAACTGATCATATTTAGTATGGTATTGTATAGCAGCATGAGTTTATATTTCAAGTATGTTTTGGTGGCACATGATCTTGGTATGTTTTCCTATAACCCTTTATCATTCATAGCTTTATGAGTGCTCTGAGATTCACTGTTCTTGAAAAGAATTATTTCATGTTCTCTCTAAAGCTTATAAATTTTTATGAATCAGCAACAGACACACACAAGTGCATGTGAACACACACACACACACACACACACACACACACACACACACACACACACACACACACACACACACACTATTAAATATGTCTAAGGCAGAGAGAGCTGACAAATTCATTAGCATGCTGGACAAAATACTTAATGGCATTTTGCCTGTCTTTATGTCCTGAGTTCAAATTCCACAGAGGTCAACTTTGCCTTTCATCCTTTCAGGATTGATAAAATAAGTATCAGTTGAACACTGGGGTTGAAGAAATCAACTTACTCCCCCAGCTCCTGAACTTGCTGGCCTTGTGCCAAAATTTGAAACTAATATTAAATATGGTTTGTTGAGGGATAATTTCCACATAATATTCTATGATATGCTTGACTATATGGCATATTACAGTCTGCTCTGCTATAATGTGAAATGTGGTTTGTTATGGTATCATGTGTTATACTTTTCAGTATGGTATGTTATGGTTTTCCAGTATAGTTAAATAACTATCTTCCTCCCTACCCATCAAACCTCTTATCCCCTCCCCTTACCAGTCATCTGCACACCTCTCACACTTCCCTGCCCAGTAGCCATATGCCTGCTTATGTGACGGAGTTCGTTAGGTTCAGGCAGTGATGATTGCAAGATTGGGCTAGAAGTGTTTTGGTCTGTTTCTTGTACAAGAATTTACCAGATTCACCAGAATACCACATGGCCTTGACTAACCACCGTAGTGATGTTGTTGTTGTTGTTGTTGTAACTAGCTCTGTGGGTGGTGGTGGTGGAGGTGATGGTGGTGTTCAAGATGTTGGTGGTGTTAGTATTGTTTTTAGTGGTGGAGTTGGTGTTATTGCTGTTGATAATGATGTTGATAACAGAGATGGTGGTGGTGGTGATGGTGGTGGAGTTGGTGATGGGGTTGTTGTTTTTGTTGGAGATAGCATAGATAGAAGTAGAGCTGTTGATGGCAATGTTCCTAATACACTGGTGGTGGTGGTGGTGGTGGTGGTGGTAGTAGTGTTGTTGACTGTGATGCTGGTAATATTGCTGTTGCTATTGTTGTTGAGTAGTTGCTGTTGATTTAGAAATGTTGTTTGTGTTGGGTCTGTTATTGGAGATAGACATAAGCAGTGATGATGTCAGTGAAAAAATAGTCACCCTTCCTACATAACAAATCATATTAATCCTTAGTGGTTTTATATTTTCACCTCCTCTGTTTTGCTACTTCTCTAATCCAAAACAGTCTCAAGCTTCCGTTGTTTTCGCTTCTTTTTCATAACCAGCCCTTTTGATGCAAACTCACCTGAAACCACTCTTCATTTTATGATACCAGTTCCTAGTTTTAAAGTGATTGAAATTAAACCTTCCTTAAAAGATTTACGTCAATTTAAGTTCAAAACACCAGCTCAAAAGTGAAAAAATTATTATACTAAATTCTTTATCATTTTAACCCTTTTGATACCAACCTGCCTCAGATCACCCTTGATTCTATGATGCAAACTTTGTGTTTTAATGTTGTCTGAGTTAAAACCTTTCTTCAAAATTTCATACTAAACTACAGTTGAAACAGATTGATAACGACAAAAGTTATTTTACTAGATTCTTTGTAATTTTAACAATTAATTGAAATAAATGCAGCATATTTCACTAGAATAACAGTAACAAAAGGGTTAGAAATTAATTGGGACAAAGGCAGTGTATTTCAAACAAATATGGTAACAAAAGGGTTAAACTAACAAGGGAGCCTCTGTGTGGTTGGTTGCTCTCTACCTTCTAGAAATATTGTCCCTCAAATAACACATTGGATAATTTGATTTTAGATACACCAAACCTGAAAAATAGATGAGATGATCACAGCTGGAACATTTCTAATCATAGATCAGGGGTGATGAAGGATTAAACTGTAACATTTGCTTTGGTAGTTTTGTTTGTAGCTACTTGTATGCATTGTTACTTCTTTTGTCTTTAATCAAATGTCATCACCAGCACTGTTGTTGTTTAGCACCCTCCCCCCTGATTAAGCAAACTTACAATTATTAGCATTCTAGTCATGGCCATAAGTGCAGGGAGAAAATTTTAATAGTGGGTGCAAGCCCAGGTCCAACTCATGACATTCAAAGCATTTGCATTGAACCCAGAAAATTTTAGGAGGCATATTTGCATACCCTGCACTCTCTGTTCCCTAGCCTATGGATAAGGCTGCCCCAACTTTTTAGGGTTATATAGAACGACATTATTTAAAAGTTCTCTTTCTGTTTTTTTCTTTTATTATTCATTTTGTACGGATAGTTTTTTTAGGTTTCAGTAGCACATAAGTAGTCACATAGCATGTCAATACATATGTGTCCCCAGTAGTCTACTCTTGAGACTGGTTGATGCACAAAGTCATCATGTTGCAGCTACCACACAACCAATCTGTTGACACCATGCCAATGTAACATTATAACATCCATGCCTTGCTGCTGATGCTTTGATTTTTATCATTGAGGTTTTCTACCCTAGATGATTAAGATTTTGTCTGGCTCCTACCCTTTGACCTGGCTGGCTTGGTTGTATCTGCCAGAAGACTTGCTCCTGCCAGTAGAGCTCTTCGGGTCATAGGAGCATGCAAACCACTCCCTCACAGCAGGGTGCTTAA
This sequence comes from Octopus bimaculoides, assembly GCF_001194135.2. Taxonomy (NCBI): domain Eukaryota; kingdom Metazoa; phylum Mollusca; class Cephalopoda; order Octopoda; family Octopodidae; genus Octopus; species Octopus bimaculoides. The sequence goes on along the minus strand of NC_068991.1, from coordinate 37,024,347 downwards.
TCAGTAGGTACTTTGATTTAAAGGAAATTTAGCTGAATATGGTTGCTATTTCTGGCAGGTTGATTGATAATGTGGGGTCTCTTGTTGGCTTACCCTTCACTACTACACTTTGGATTAGTGAAATAGCTGTGTGAGTAACTTATTAAATGAACAGGTCATAAACATGAGTTCTTGTTCTCTGCAGGAGTTTTCTTGCATATTTAAGCTTCACTCCACCTAGTTGTTAAGAAATGATGTAAAATCATCTGACAATACCCCCACCCACTCACATAGTTTTATATGAAAGAATAACATGAAATTGTACAAATGTTTCCATGCAGGTGCAGGTGTGGCTGTGTGGTAAGAATTTTACATCCCAACCACATGGTTCTGAGTTCAATCCCACTGCATAGCACCTACTATGACCTCAGGCCAACCAAAACCTTGTGAGTGGATATGGTAGATGGAAACTAAAAGATGCCCACCATATATATAATCTGTGTGTGTGTGTCTGTTTCTCCCCCACCACCACTTGACAACTGGTGTTTGTATGTTTATGTCCCCATAACTTAGTGGTTGATTAAAAAACACTGATAGAATAAGTACCAAGCTTAATGAAAAAAATAATAAGTGCTGGGGTTGATTTGTTTGACTAGAATTCTTTGAGGTGCTGCTCCAGCATGACTGCAGTCTAATGACTGCAACAAATAACAGGTAAAAGGTATACCAAAGCCCTTTCTTCAAGGTACAGGTGTGGCTGTGTGGTAAGAAGCTTGCTTCCCAACCACATGGTTCTAGGGCTGAGTCCTGCTATGTGGTGCCTTGGACAACCAAAACCTTGTGAGTGGGCTTGGTAGAAGGAAACTGAAAGAAGCCCATTGTATACACACACACACACACACGTGATGATTTTTGGTAAGCAGTGTCGGTTTTACAAATCTGTAAATAATAATATTTGTATTTTATAAGCTGATAAGTGATCACCATATATTGACTAAGGTAAATAGTCTAATACTGAGGTGTATAAACCCATGACAGAAAAAAGTATGTGTACGGACAATCCTACTTTCTTCCATCAAGAACTTATATGACTATTACCTTAGTCAACGCATGGTGATTGCTTATAAGCTTTTAGCATATAAAATATTATTTACAGATTATCTATCTGTATATATATATAAAACAGTTTGTGTGTGTCTGTGTGTGGTGCATGTGTTACTTATGGATTTGAAAACTGAGCTGCCTGTTTTCACGTATGAGGTATCAAAAGATTCAGTAATCTTTCGACTACCAAATGAAGTATGTATTCTACACAACAACTCTTTTCTTTTTTACTACAAAAATAAGCTCGAAAACACGGTCGGGCTGCACAGTTTTGAGGTCATTTTGGGGCAATATTTGGATTTGCTTCTAATCGATGTTGCTAATTTTGATGTTTTCAGCGTCAAAAGATGCAGCAATGTACAAGGAGTGTTATGAGTGCATTTTTGATGTACAAAACCCTATTTGTCAATGGAAAGTGACCAAAAAAATGCTTTTTTTGAACAATTATTGGCACATTTCCCATCAGTAATGGCCTTTGTGCCACAACTAAACTGTTAATGGGAACATCTTCAGTATTCCATGATTAAACAATGTCTTTGAAGTATTGTGATATCATTTCTTTGCACAAAACCGTATTTTTTAACAGAAAATTGACTAATAAACTATGTTCTGGCATAATTGTGATCGCTTCTGGTATTACTACCGAAAACAATTTGTCCATGTAGATTTTCTTGGTAGTAAATGACTCAGGAATGCCAAAGGAGTGTTCTCAGGTTTAAATTCAATAAAGTTTCCCCATGGATTACGCACAGTAAGAGCCTGTATTCGTTCAAGTATGGTAAGGAGATAAAGCAATGACTAAAACCTTTCGAGCTTTTCTGCATTTAACATTTTTCTCTTTATTTCAGAATGTAAATGATATAATCATTTATAATTGGGAAAATTTTCAGTTATTTTTATCAAAAATGTCACATGAAATGAAGAAAATGGCATTACCTTTTGACTCACCCTAGTATATATATATGTGTGTGTGTGTATCTTTGTGTGCGTGTTTTTGTGTCTGTGTTTGTTCCCTCACACTGCTTGGTGACCGGTGTTGGTGTGTTTATTTCCCCCATAACTTAGTGGTTCAGCAAAAGAGACCAAAAGAATAGGTACTAGGCTTAAAAATATAAGTCCTGGAGTTGATTTTATTCAACTAAAAAACCCTTCAAGGTGGTGCCCCAGCATGGCTGCAATCAAATGTCTGAAACAAGTAAAAGATAAAAGATACACTCAGTACCTTCTTTATATTCTTTTATTTGTTTCAGTCATTAGACTGTGGCCATGCTGGGGCACCCCTTTGAAAGGTTTGTACTTGAACAAATCAACCCCATGACTTACTTTTTAAGCCTAGTACTTGTTCTATCAGTCTCCTTTGCTGAACCACTAAGCTACGGGGACATAAACACACCAACACCAGTTGTCAAGTGGTGATGGTGGGGACAAACACAGACACAAAGAAACACACACACACACATATATATTTATGTACACACACATATGTATATATATGATGAACTTCTTTCAGTTTCTGTCTACCAAATCCACTCACAAATCTTTGGTCGGCCCAAAGTTATAGTAGAAGACACTAGCCCAAGCTGCCATGCAGTGGTACTGACCCTGGGACCTTGTGGTTGGGAAGCAAATTTCTTACCACACTGCCATGCCTGTGCCTATTGCATACTTTTATTCTTTTGAGTCTTAGATGTAACCTATGAACAACAAATTATATAAATGTTTGTGTATGTATGTATACAGACATCCTTGCATTGTGGCTACCTCACATTATAAGATTTCATGCTTACTCAAATTGTGGAGGAGTATTTTCACTAATTTGGGGATACAGTCTGTAAGAATGCCCTTATGGAAACTTATATAAATTTCAGTTTAAATCCTACACTTTCTTCTTTGTCTAAAAGTCACTTCTTGATGTTTTATCTAAGATCTTCCAGGTCATTTACAATTTGGAGAGCTATAATCCTGATACATATATACACAATTTGGAAAATTATATCTCAATACACATATACAACCACAGGTGCTAACGTAGATATATGGTAAGAAGTTTACTTCACAACCTGGTTCTGGGTTCAGTCCCACAGTGTAACACCTTGGGCAAGTAGGTGGTGGTGGGGGTGTCTGTGTGTGTGTAGATATCAATATGAATACTAATGGAGCATGATGCATAATTTTTAAACTGAGTATTTGTGTGTGTGTGTGTGTGTGTGTGTGTGTGTGTGTACATGCACATATTTTTTCTTGGCACACAATTAGTACCTAACATTATCCTTCTGTCTACTCTCTGTGTGTGTGTATGTGTGTATATATAAAATAATACTAGTAATAAAAAGTAACAACAAAGGATAAGACCTCAATATTAGATAAATAGAGGATTATTTATATATGTTATAATTTAGAACAAACCGTAAAAAGTTGTCATTATAGTACTTAGAGTTTTGAATGTTGGAGCGAAGAACTACGATGCATTCATGTCAGCTATTAATGGCATTAATAGCCGACAAGAATGCATCGTAATTCTTCGCTCTGACATTCAAAACACAGAGTACTATAATGACAACTTTTTACGGTTTGTTCTAAATTATAACATATGTATATATTTAAGTGAATTGCGGGTTCCAAGTAAAGTGAATAATAAACAAATAACAACAGATGGATTCTTATACTTGGGGATGGTCATGTTTTGTCAATGAAACACATGCAGTATATATATTTGGTCTTCATTTCAGCATTATTGTTTTAGTTTCTTTGTCAAAGTGCTTTCGTCATACGTCCTGTGACCTCTTAAGCAACTCTATCCCATGTGTGTCCTCTTGTTTTACTTATCCCATTTTGTCTGTCTATGGTATGTATCCCTATCTGCACATGTGTTTGGATCTGTGTGTGTCTGTGTTCAGTATATGTGTTTTGTGTGCATGTATATTGGTTTGCTTATTACACTGTATCCGTGTCTTTTATTTATTTATTTCTTCACTATATTATCAACACTAACACAACTAGCATCAACACCAAATTAACCACCACTATTACTAACACCAACTCCTAAATGACTAACAGTATCAGCAACTGTACTATGGACAGTATAAGCAACTCCAGATGAAATTTAAAAAAAGAAAAAAAAGAAAACCATCACAAGATATTGTGGTAGTTTAGTGTATTTCAAATGTTGAATGAAATTGTCGTTGATCTTAAATGAATGAAGATTACCTTGAAACTAAACCGCAATCATAATCCAATTAACAAGGACAATATGACCATTGCCAACAACTAATAATACCTCGCCACCAACACTGACACCAAAACCAGTACATCCAGCACTACCACCAGCACTACCACCACTACCTACCCACCAACTTTTGAATAACCAACTGGCAACATGTAATAGTATCAGCTTGACAGTATGTCTGTAGCTAGATATGTTGTATGTCAGCACAACAAGGAATGTGTGTAAAGTGTGGAGATTTTATGGCTCAAGTCTGAAGTGTAATCGATGAAGTGCTCATGAACTTGGTAACCATTTAGCTAACTGAACATTTCATTGTTATTTGTTGTTGTTGAGCTCTAGATTAAGCAGACCTATGATCAAATATATTCTAACCATGGCAATCCCATCTTTTATCTAGATATGGTACACTATCTCATCTTTTATCCCAATATAGCAACACTATATTATCAGTGTTTTTTTATTTATTTATTTTTTTTTGCAAGATGTTCGGAAGTAGGGGGTGAAGGAGATTTGCTTGCTATTTCTAGCAGGCAGAGCAATCACATTAGCTTACCCACTAGAGCAACAAACTTCTAATCTGAAAGTTGTGGTTTCAAATCCTTTTGTAGGTGAAGATAAAGTTTGTTTCTTTTTCAGAATCAAAGAAGCTCAAAGCAAAGTAAAAGAACTACAAGTGAAAAGACCTTCATCGATGCAGATACGTAATGTTCGGAAAGGCGGCCTGGTTAGTCACACACCTATTGTCATTTTATTTTTTATTTATTCATTTATTTTTTATTTTTTTATTTTTTTGTTATCGTCATCTTTCTTCCAACAGTAATATGGAGTAAAGTAGATGATAACTCAAGCTAGCAGTGATCTGAAAAACTTCATACTTTTCTCTCTGACAAATTCCTAATTGTGCTTCAGCTGTTGTGAGTAAGATAGGTGGAAGTAATGTAGCCCAGGTGGCCATGGTTAACTAAGACAATTCACCTTCTTAATTAATGAATTTTAATTGCCAGGAATTTGGTACAAATAAATCTAGGCATTCAGTTTTCAGTGGCAAGACATGATTAATGATATTACTTACTCTTCATAAAAAAACCATAAATTTATAACAGAATGGAATACTTGATTAAATCAACCTCAGTGAGGGTGCCTCTATATGGACAGTAAATCTGCTAGAAATAGAACCTTCAAATTACTTCCTACTGACTTAAAAATGAGCATAGACATGGTTGTGTACTTAAGGAGTTTTCTTCACAATTACATAGTTTGGGATTTGATCCTATTGATCATCACCTTGAACTTGGTTAGCAAAATTCAGGAGCTGGAAGATGTATGAACGTTCTACTGAGGGACCTTGGTTTTGAGTGGTAGATTTAATGAGCTACCTAACTACTGAGTACCTTTAGTGCAATGGTTTTTGATCCTTTATAGCTCTGTTCCCCTTTTTATGGGACGACTTTTACAAATATCCTCTTTCCAGGCTTTATATCTTTTACTTCTTGTTTCATTCATTAGACTGTGGCTATGCTGGGGCACCATTTTGAAGAATTTTAATTGAACAAATTGACCCCAGTACTTATTATTTTTTGTAAAGCTATCGATCTTTTTTGCTGAACCACTAGGTTACAGATTGTAAAAACCTTGTCAAACCAGACCTCATTGGTGCTACATAAAAAGCAGCCAGTCCACTCTGTAAAGTGGTTGGCATTAGGAAGGGTATCCAGCTGCATGAACCATGCTAAAATAGACAGTGAAGCATGCTGTAGTCTCCTGGCTTGCCAGCTCTGTCAAACTGTTCATCCCATGCCAACATGGAAAACAGACATTAAATGGTGATGATGATGATGATGATTCAAATATAAGTACTCTGCTTGGTTTGAATATTCTATTATCTCTGAAAAATCATAACTTCTCTAAACATTCACTGCCCACTTGATACTTGTTGCCAACTTGTGTGCTTTCCTAGGACCTGCTGCCACCCAGTTAAGAACCCCTGTTTTAACGGACCCACTCACTTGCAAGGATTTGAACCAAGTTGTTCCAAGACTATAGCTTCTCCTCAGTCCTGAAAACCTTGATTGAAGAAAGTGATGATTGGAATGCTTTTGGTGTTTGGATTGTAGGACCAGCTGAACAATGACAACAACCTCAACCTCTGGAAAGCTGGGTATCATATTTGATGCATTACTTCTACATCTCTCTTTATGTAGTTCTACTCATTAGAGAGTATAAGTGGAAGTGGTTTTCTTGTGGAAGTCTGCTGCCAAATGGGACAGGTGCATGAGTAATGTACTTGTAGGCTTATACATTGTCAGTATCACTTAAATGATTCACTTAGAGAGATCATAGTAGTTAGTCGCAAGCTATGAACTGTAAACTTTTCACACACTCTCAACCTATCGGTCTTGGATGTCATGCAAAGGTCATGGGTGCAGCCTCTGTTTCTGTGATGAAATGTTTAAAAAACATTTCAATTCTTCAGTTTAAGAGGAAGTATTGAAGGCCGATATATTGTTGTGATGTGATGTGTTATGTTGTTGTGATAGGGGGTGAAATATTGGATACTATTGTGACATGGAGTGAACTGTAGTATGTTATGATGTGGGATGAGATGAAATATTTCAGCTAAAGACTTTTGTTGTTCTCTGCACCTCATTTCTACAGTGTATCCTACTTGCACACACACACTATCACTAACAACTCCACCACTAACATTTCTTACTTTTTAATGATAGTATATTCTTTATTTTAATTTGTTTATACGACTCCTCTTTCCCCTCTTTAGGCTGCAACAGCTGTCCCTCCCCTCTCTCATTAACTCTTTATCACTCATTCTATATATATCTTTTTGTTTTCTGTAATTCTCTATCTCTGTTTCATGGATTGTCAAACAGTCTTTCTCTTTTTGACTTACAGAAAGATCGTTTGAGTAACAAGCTGAAGGGGGAACTGTTACCAAAGTGATTGAGATCAGGTATATTTCATTATCCTTTTCTGTATGTGCTTACACACACACATGGACACACATAATAATAAGCACTGAACCAAGAGATGTGAGAAGCAAATGAAGATTTAATATTCCCGTAAGGTTACAACTGTTTCATAATTCTCTCCATGTTACGTCATTAACTTTGATGTGTATTTTTATACAGTAGTATAGCTGTTTCAAGATGCACAGATTCAAGATGAATTCTATTCCTAGATGCAAATTTACTACCAGAATCTTTGTTCTAGGTTTCTAAATTAATAGTATTAATGCTCTTACTCACAAAGCAGTGTCAGTGATTTATTGAATAAAACTGTTACTATGCTTTGTTAGAAACAAAGCTTTCTTGCTTGAATCCAGTTATGTTTAAGGATTAGATTAAGAGTGGGAAAAAATCATCCTATTATAGTTTTTCAGATTTTTTATTCAGAGTTGTAAAACCATAGAGTCAAAGTTAACATTCCAGATATTTAGTGACATGGTTTCAGTTTCTAGATATATCTAAAGTACTTTACTTTTGTATGTGGATGGGCATGAATATTACAATTTTTGTTTTATCTATATACTACTAAAACTCTGTGATTGCTTGCTTGCATGTGTGGTTGTCGGTAATTTAATACAGCCAAACTGGTGCATAATGGGAAAGTAAGGTACTCCTGATATGTGACTACAAGTGGAATAAAACAAGTTTCATGTAAATCGCACCATGGATTCTTGAGATACTCGGGTTTTGGAGGTATCTTCATAAATGGCCAAAACGGCACATAATGGGAAAATACTCAAAAAATAACCTAAACCTGAAATGGAAATATACAATACTGCAAGAATTGTTTCCATTAATTTTATGTTTGCATTATATAACAATTCCTTTTGCATTTTTGTAGAAGTGTGCACATATGCCATAAATAAATGCTGTTACTGGAGTTCAAGTTTATCCCAGAAGTTCTATTTCTATTAGATGCTGTAAATAATCTATAAAACCTTAAATATGAACTTGTGAACCAGACCTGTGACCACATGAACGAATTGAAATATTTAACTCAATCATCATAAAATTAACTTTCATTTTAATGCAATGTTGAAATCAGCTTCAGTGTTTAATAACCTGAACTGTCAGTGATCCAACAGGTCATCGGTAGTCTAGTTGTGTCTCTAAAGATCTTAGAATTTGCGATTCTATGAAGAATCAAACAGGATACATTTAATCATAAGAAACTATTTACAAAAGTAAATAAGTAAAAATGGAAAGAAAATGCTTTTTATATTTAACATATTGTACCTGACTCACTTGAAGGGTCTTGTCAGTTACTTGGTGACCTCACCAGTGCTGGTGCCATGTAAAAAAGCACCCAGTAACACCTTGTGAAGTGGTTGACATTAAGTAGGGTATCCAGCTGTAGAAACCATGCCAAAGTAGACACTAGAACTTGGTACAACTCTCTGGCTCATCTGTTCATGTTGAACCATTCATCCCATCCCGGCATAGGAAAAGGGATGTTAAATGATGATGGTCATCATTGCCAGCTTTGTTGTGTAGCAATTGGTCCTTTTTCATGCTCTCCTATATGGAAATTTCTTACACCTAAACTAAATTCTTGGCCAATCCTCTACCCAGGTCTCAATAGCACTAAATAAATGAACCTCTTTGAAGGTTAAGATTATATTTTAGGTAGTCATTTTCAAAAGCACTTGTTACCATCCTTCACCATTTGGTGAAATAAGAATTAATTAATAAAATATTTTAAGATGTAATCCTTTAGCACTTAGATTACTCAGTCAAATGTAATGCTCATTTATAATAACATTGCTTTTAATTGATCATATATTTCATAATCTCAAGATTTCAGTGATGTGATTGTTTATTTTTAGAATGACATTCTAGGCTAGGTGTGAAAGACCAGATCTGGTTGATTTGAATATAAAATAGGTTGGATGTTTGGGGCCAGATATGATCGGTTTAAATACTAAAGGACTAAGAAAATTTCCCCAGTGAAGACTAAATTGTCAACTGTGTGACTAAAATGCTATCTTTATGACTATTCTACCATTATATCTATGTAAAACAAACTTCAGATTTTTATGTTTGATTTGTGTATAAGCTATTGATCTTTGAAGATTGTTCTCTTTTACAGGTTCACACCTGATCAGCTTACCATTATTGACAGTGTATATGACTGTGAGTAGTTGAGCAGATCCATTTGCCTACAGACATGACCAAATATTCAAATAACTAACCAGTTTGGAATAATGTGAATGATGAAAAATGATGTTTAACTTTTGAAAAACGACTGACAGAAAGGACAGACATATAATCATTTTATTTCTGGAGACCTTTTTTTTCTGATGAAAACTCCATCATTTACCAATGTTATTCAAATTATGTGGCAGTGATGTGTGGGGGGAGTATTTAATTTCCACTACATTTAAACCAATATGAATTTTTTGACTTTTGGTTTATGTAAATGTTGACTTTGAAATGAAAAAAGAAATAACTAAAAGCCTTGTCAACATCCTGTAAATGAAAACAAGTTCTTTCTTTCTCTCTCTCTCTCTCACACACACACACACTCTCTCTCTCTCTCTCACTCACACACACTCTCTCTCTCTTCACACTCACACACACACAAACAGAATGATCTATGAGATGTTAACCTACTCTCTCAGTTGATCTCTGATTAAATATCCAAATAAGGCCTTTTTTACTCTTGGTGTGTTTGTATATGTACGCATGTGTGTGTGAATGTGTATTTATATATACATATACGTTTGTATACATGTATATATTCCATGCCTTTGTGAATGTATGCATGCAAGAGAATGTTGGCCCATGAATGCAAAAACCCTCTAGAATTGTTAAGCAATAAACAGAAGAAAATCTTATATAGTTGTTAAGTCACAAAGGAAAGACATCCCGTAGAATTGTTGACCTTTTTGTTAAGAGAAGAAAAGGAATAAAAACAAAGACTTGTACAAATAAAGGGAATGTATAAACAAATTCTATTATTTTATATAAAAAAAAAAATTGATTGTTGAGCCATACACAGAAAGTATTTTAAATCAATTTTTATCAAAGAACCAAAAATATGTTAAGTTAATATTCTTCCAACATCAGAAGATTACCATGTACAGCAGTTGATCTGCATACTAACCTCAATTTGCATGATTGTTGACTCAGGAATGTATTGGCTCTATGATCAAGAGGAGTACTTATGTAAATGTCCTCCTACTAACAAAAGATTAGCTACATGAATTAACTGCCTATGAATTATGAAGAACTTGATATGGATGTTACCTGTGAATATAAACAATTGAACTATAAATAAAAGATTATTTATAAAAATGTGATGTACACTTAGAAAAATTTGACTTCATTAGCAGTGGTTTTCTTTTATATATGTTGACCGATCATTACAAGATTTGATGTATAAATGTTAATCTTATGTTTTGTAAAACCCAAATCCAAAATGAAATTATCATCAACTCCCATATACCTCCAGTTTTTACAGCAATCAGACATGACCATATTTATTTTTATATCTGTATCTCCTTCCACCCTTCTCTTTCACACATGTGTGTAGATGTATGCACATATGTGTATGGATGTATAGTAATATTTTGAACTTGTTTAAAAGCTGGCACTGTTGGGTAGAAAGTAAGCTCACTTCAAGTCATGTTTGAACCCTGGTTTTGTTTCTTTGTTGTGATCATTTTACTTCACTGTCAGTGCTAATGTCTATGAAAAAGATATGAAATTCACTATACAAGCTACACATTTTCCACTTTTTTTAACCTAGTAAACAAAATATTTGTATTAAATGAAATAAAATATTTTGAAATTTGTCAGCAGGTTCGTTTTGTGTTTGACTCTTGTTATTAAGTTTTCTGATGTTTAACTTCCTACTCTCAGCTCATTTAGTTGTGGTTTTAGGGCAAGCCAGATGTATGCAACATAGTTGATTGAATGACAGACTGTGAGCCATGGCTCTATAGCTTTGATATCTTGTATGTCTGACTAATGGAGGGTCATGTTGCATGTTAACAAGCAGTGCTCGAGTGTATGTGGTGCAATATTGCAGTCTGGGCATGTAATATTCCTTCTGATATCCTGTCTGTTTCAGTATAACATAGATTCTGGTGATAGTCACAATAGAGGTGGACAAAGTTAATTAGGTCTGAACTGAGCAGTTGTTGTTCCTTTGCACTTAATGCTGTACACTCCAGCATAATGTTTGGAGCTAATGACGTTATGGGTCTGTGTGATGCTATTTCACATGATCTGAAGCTGTAAGACCTTGAATCAGTTTGATGCACATCTAAGAGTAAGAGGTGAAGTGAGAGAGCTACGATGGCATTTGAGATGCGGAAAGTACTCAGTGGCTGTGAGAGAAGGAATAATTGTGCTGCCAAGAAAGAACAAGAAGAAAGGTGACACAGTTGATAATGTTTCAATTCCAGAACTTTGCTAGGTGTGAGGCTATAGAATTGGGCCAAGACGAGAGAGATTGATGTTTGTTGTTTTTATTGTTCTTGGACTGTACTTGACTTGATGATTCCTAAAAGATCTATCCAAAACAATCTCTAGATCATGTGTTACTCCATAGTGATAGTTGGATGTCGATGTTGTTTTATTCAATTGAAATTATTCAACAAGATTGGCTGTCGATAACGGTTCTGTGCCAATTTCGGTCACTATCATTCTACCACCCTATATATATCTTAATGTATATATATTAGAGCCTGTCACATTATGTTTATATATGCACACTCCCATGGCAATTGAACGTTACGTATTTGTGTTGTCATTATTAGTTGAGGGTTGGATAAAAATACTTTCGCGGTATTTAGTTACATTTTGAGTTCTAACCCCACAAGCATCAAATTTGCTTTTCTTAGCTCCAAGGCTGATAAAATAAAAACCAGTTAGGTATGAGGATGTGGTGTGTGGATATAACCAACTATTCTCCTTCCTCTAAAACTTTTGCAGCCTTGTGCATATGTAAGAAATCTTTGTTTTCATCATAAGGTTGATAAATCCCACCCAGAGTGACATTGTATTTGATCATTGTGAATTCAATAAAATAAATGTCACAGTTGTTGATGTTCTTAAACAGGTCAGCTTTAAGTGAGTAGACGTATGAACATGGGTGTTACAGCTGTGATAATTCCATCTTTTTGTATATCTAGGATTACATTATCATTTCTGACTAAAAGAAATGACAATAGGGTGTAATTTGAAGGGAATTTGACTGTTATTTCTAGCAGTTCAACTAGAAGATCTCTTTCATTGGCTTCAATAAACACACGTTATATAGTGAGGTAGATTCAATCTTCTCTCTCTTTCTCTCCTACAAATATGTAGTCGGACAAGTAGACAAGATATTTTGTTATTATTACTTGAAATTCCTCCATCCCTGTTGGCTCGAGTTAAGAAGGAGGGAAAACACGATTAATGCGACTTTGATCTCTGATTATGTTTAAAGAAACTACACTGAATCACTCCCACATTACCCTTTTATCCCATATGTGTATCTTATGTTCGGCGTTAATTGAAAACCAAAAATAATATCATTTACTGGTCTCTTTTCTTTATTTACTTTAAAAATAATGTTGTTACATTAAATATTTCTATTTATTTAAACTCCACAATAGTCTCAAATATCATGCATGATATTGTTTAGTGCTTCATATGGCAAGGATTGTTAGTAATGCTAATGCGATGCAAAGATTGGCAGAAAGTTCGTTCTTCGAAAACTATTCTAAGATGTTGGCGCTGCCCTCTAACCTGTGCGCACATATATTCTATAACCAGGGAAAGAATAAATATACGCATACAAAGATTTCAAGATAAGATCGAAATTTATTTTTTTTAATTGCAGAAATTGAAGCGATAGTTAGTCACATGGATGCACACACTTTGCAAAGAAAAGCAGGATTTACGCATAATGTAGATTTCTGCGCACACCCACAGCAAAATATTAGAACAGACGTTGATGCTCAAATGTGTGTGGTTATTACTATATCGAGAACCCATTTGTAATTCGAACCATGGCCCTTATATTTTCCTAGTCTAGAACCATGAACTTTCCATAAAAGGAGTCTCGCTATAAAAGTTAACGCCTTCGCAAATATGGCTCGTCCAATCAGAAGTGGTTAATTTATACCTGAGGCGGCAATCTTCAAGAGAAATATGCGAGCTTTTACCCCCAAACAGTTTGGCTGAAGATTCTAGAAGGATGGTTAACAGCTATAGACAAATTCAACCTAACCAGAGAGCCGCTAAGGTGTCTTGGGGAACCTATGTCGCTTGTCTCAATGAGTTTTCTCCCCATTTCTTTCACGTGTAAATAACATGCTTATGTTGTACTTAATAAAAGTGCTAACTTTAACTTGTCCAGTAACACATAATAATTATATGCAGTGATTAATTTCCCCTTGTACTAACTTCCTTATAATACCCAACAGGTTATATTCAAAAGATTCCTTACCATTACGTTCATTAGATACTGATCTTTTAATTTATTGGTTATACATTTGTAAATACATCGATAAAATATTTGGGTACTCAAACTTTATCGTGGTCGTTGTCTACATACACAACCTTCCTTACAGCATAAGAAAAATATATGACTGACCATCGCACTAAACTACTATAAACTAGGAAACTGGGCAATTAATAACCAAATATCATCTCATCAAGTGGATATGCCAAGCCATTTTTGAGATTATTAGCTTAAGTCGAAATGATATTTCTTTATGTTGATTCATCGAGACAGTCTCAGCCGCTTAAAAAAAAACGATTGTTACGCAATTGTATTGTTGCCAAATTGCTAGTGTCAAAGAATGCTTGATTTACTGATAACACTGTAACACGATTTTTGTCCTTGAGAAGCAACTGTTATTTCGTATTTGCTTACCCCTAGAAAGTATGAAAAATGGTTAACATTTCCTTCAAACTTTGCTTTTGTTACATTTATTTAAACCCCAGCACATGGCTATGATGCTTCCCCATTACTCCAGCTTATGATCAGAGATGCACATATTGTCAACTATTAAGGCACATGCTCAAGAAGTTGAGGTCAAACAACTAGAAGCAAATCTATGTTATTGAGCAGAATATATGTCATAATGATATTTCTGCTTCAGCAACTCAGCGCTAAATCTGTCTGAAATATAACAGTCAGTTTCAAAACATTGATGTCGAAGTCACAAAAACAAAGTTTGAAAGGAATATTAGTCATTTCCTTTTATTTCTAAATAGAAGCAAATAGTATATAACACTTACTGACCAAAGACAAATAAAAAATAAAGATTTTTATTACACAGTGTAGTGTAAAGCTTGGTTTTGATACATTTGGGTTATGCTGGAAGATACCATTATGATTCCTTTTGCAAGGAATTGCCAGATGTTGTATGCACCACAGCGAGTTCAAAAACTGAATATTTATCAAAAGTGACTAAAATGAATCGACGAAAGGATATTCAAATGATTCGAAACGAAAAACAAATAATAATTAAAAGGAAGAAATATGAATATCATTTATTTCATTGTAGAATAGATACGACAATTACTCAAGAATATGCGATGCTTAGAGTCGATTCCATAATTGACTATACTCCAGTCAGAGTGTAAATAGTTTGGTATACTTTGCGAAAGGAAATCACTGAGTTGTTTTTTTCTCTTGTTATTGGAAGCAATTTCAGAGGAAGGGTCAAGTTGATTACATTGACCCCAGTGTTCAACTGGTGCTTATTTTATCGAGCCCGAGAAGATGAAATGTGAAGTCAACCTCGTGGAAATTTGAACTCAGAACGTAAAGATGGACGAAATGCTGCTAAGCATGTTTGTTTATCTTAAACAATTCTATATGTTTCCTATCATTCGATGTGGTCAGCCAGAACCTGGATTATACCAGAGCGCTAATAAGGTACCTGCCAGGACTCCAAATCCTTTATGCCTCAACGTTATACTTATTCGATAACCTCTGAGCACTTACGGCGGACTACTTTCCAATGGAGAAACTAGTTATTACTACATCTTTCAAAGATATTCCATTACTACCCCAAAAAGGAATATTTAAAATAATCTTATTGATAACACTAACTCTTTGATACTCCGCATGAGATGTTGAGCCTGTCACTTTGATGGGAAAGAGAAGGACGAAGATCTGGCCAATAACGATGACGGATTACACTATATACCTAAATCTCAGAGGATTCCATTATCTAATCCACAACTTGCTGGATTTGAAGAAGAACTTTGGAATATCATCCGGAACGTAAAGTTCCACCGTTTCTCTTTACGTAGGAACCAGCATCTGAACAAATTACACCTTTTAGTGAAGGAGCTACAAAAGAAACATGGAATTCTAGCAGACGTGGATAAAACCGATAATATAAATCACTTTGATTATAGTCTATATTCTTCTCTAATTAGGAAAGTAATTCTGAAAAAATCTAAAATAATTCGAAAAATAACCTATTAAATATGAGCTTATATTCAAAGAATATAGTAAAGAGATTGCATTTAGTATGTGGAACAGAACCTTGAATTAATCTGAGGGCTTAACTTCATTATTAATCTTTTGGTTAAAATTATATAAACCTCCCTGTGCAAAAAAAAAAAAATGGTGATATAGGCAGAATTAATGTGTATAATTGAGAAACATAGGAGTGGCTGTGTGGTAAGTAGCTTGCTTACCAACCACATGGTTCTGGGTTCAGTCCCACTGCGTGGCACCTTGGGCAAGCATCTTCGGGCCGACCAAAGCCTTGTGAGTGGATTTGGTAGACGGAAACTGAAAGAAGCCCGTCGTATATATGTATATATATATATGTATATATATATATATATATAT
>NC_068991.1:37002703-37008196 GCF_001194135.2 Octopus bimaculoides | reverse complement strand
TATGTATGTGTGTGTATATGTTTGTGTGTCTGTGTTTGTCCCCCCCAACTTCGCTTGACAACCGATGCTGGTGCATTTACGTCCACGTAACTTAGCGGTTCGGCAAAAAGAGACCGATAGAATAAGTACTAGGCTTACAAAGAATAAGTCCTGGGGTCGACTTGCTCGACTAAAGGCGGTGCCCCAGCATGGCCGCTGTCAAAGGACTGAAACAAGTAAAAGAGTAAACTTAAAAGATTAATCAAACCTTATTTATGGTTTAGTTTGTATGAAGTCATAGTTTGGTTTACTGATATTAAAGATAGAATTACACTAAATTCTTACAATTAAACATACATAATTACTATGCATCAATTAAACCAATTTTAATTAATAAAGCATTAATATCTGTAACAAGAAACTCAATCTTATCTAAATAAGAAGTAAACATTATACTGGCTACAAAAAAAACCCTTAATTAAATTTGAAGAAAAATAGGTCTGATCAGCTCGACATTAGCATGGGCTCCAGCGATTCCGCTCAAGTAACGGACTTAGAGGGAATTTATATTTTAAAATGCCTTAATAGTGAATTTCCGCAATTGTGAGGGTGGGTCTGTATGGAGATGACGCTCTCTTTACTGTATATAAATCTAATAATATAAATATAGAAAAATCTCAGGAAAAGCTCTTCAAATTATTTAAAGATCCAGGTTTGTCTATTTCTATTGAAAATGAACATAATAAGGCGAACTTTCTAGATGTTAATTTAGATTTGGGTATGTAACACAACCGTAACACAAAGCCAATGATAAACTTAAATACGTAAGTAAAAACTCAAATCAATCTAAAAATACTACTGGTTCTATCGTTATAAATACTTTTCTTCGTATATCTAGACTATCTGCTAATGAAGAGTTATAATGAAAGGTACTATAACAATGGCTTAGCTGAAGCTAGATATAAAGATAAAATATTCTATATCCCTAAAAATGAACTCAAAGAACATATGAATAAGGTTAGTGTTATGAACAAAATAGCTGTAGGCAATAAAAAAAAGTGAATGAAAAGCAGAGAACCACGACAAGGATAACGTGATTTCCAGTCACCATGCCAAAAATAATTAATAATAACAATATCCACATAATGGATAACGATATGATTAAGTAAACCCCAGAATAAACATAGTAATAGATCTTTCAAGAAAACATATGAGACATAAAAATGGTCTATAAACAAAAACAGTGATCGCCTCACCAAAAAGGAAAGCTAGATCAAGACATATATTACAGTACAATGCCATCTTTGGGACACAGATAGCCACAAACATACCTGCAAAACTTTTCGCTGCGTTAGGTAGCGACTTTCTACTATCTAGAATGTAGAGCCAGATTTTTAATCGGCACACGATTAGGTTTGCTTTTTCGGTAAGTAAGAACCTTGCGGTATACAATGTTAAGAACATTAGCGAATTCACTTATAGGAACCTAGTAAAATTAATATTAATAGTAATAATGTGACTGGTGCTAATAACTATACAGATATAGTAGAACATGATATATGAATGACTTTAACGGGACAATAAATACGCCTTTGGCTAACAATAGGAGTGAAAACGATGAATTAACTGAACCGAATGAAGTATATAATAAACACGCCCGTTTTAACCTATAGCGAAACTACTAATACTAATAATAATAGAGCAATCCGTACTAATATTGACGGAGTATTTCTGCCAGTAGCAAGCATAGGGTTAATATTAATAAATATCATCGTAACTGTGTGAACAAATTATGTCCGCTTGAAGGGCAATGCTTCAGGAAAAAGAAAAAACAAACAAACATAGTTTATAGATGGACAGTAACGGCCTATGGCGTTTACAAATATTACATAAGGTAATGTTCTACGGGTTTTAAGCAGAGATTGTGCAACCACGTTTCTTCGTTCAAAAATAGGAAAAATTGAATTGTACGGGTTTGAGGTGGTTCATCTGGTCCTTAAAGGATAAGAACACTAAATAAGATATTAGATGGACAATAATTAGTAGAGCTTCACCATATAATATTTGGAACTCGAAGAGTAATTTCTGCTGGGAGAAATATCCCATATCTTTACCTCCATACAATCTAAACTAATTAACTTTGAAATACGCGCATTCTTTAGGAACGTATTTAAGTACTTTCCAAATAAGGAATTTTAGTCGGAGAACCTAGTCAAAAATCGTAGATTTGCTCTAGTTAGTTTTTAGCAATCTCACAAGAAACATCATTCCTCTTCAGTTTTTAATTCTCCTTTTATTTCCTCTTTCTTTTGATTCCTCTTAAGCTATCTGTTTATATTATACGGTATAATTCTATCTTTATTATGAGTAGTTAGTGAAGTGAATGCATCCTGACCTAATTAAAGTTTCTTTTATTCGGTTGGCAAAAATGTAATTTCGTTTTCCGCAAATAAGTGTTACGATTTTTTTGAATGATTTTTGTGAATGTTATGATTTTTTTCCTTTTGACACTTGATAGCCATTACTTTTAGCTTACTTTAGAAGCAAATTGCGTGTAATTTTGTTTACAGCTGTTAGTTCATGGAGTGCAAAAACGAACATTTCCCCCATATTTTGTTTTTTTATTTATTTACGTAAAGGCAAGAAAGCTGCTGAGGCTCACAAATGGATATGTGAAGTTTATGATGCTGATTGCTTAACAGAACACTCATGTCAGAAATGGTTTAAAAAATTCTGTTCTGGAGATTTCTCACTCAAAGATGACCAACGTTCTGGTCGACCTACTGAAGTTGATGATGACCGAACCAAAGCCATAATTAAATCTGATTGTCATTTGCGAGAGATTGCAGAGAGGTTAAATGTATCATACGCAACAACTGGAACTCACTTAAAATGTCTTGGACTCATTAAGAAGCTCGATATTTGGGTTCTACATAAATTGAAAGAGATTTACTTAACATAACGAATTAATATTTGCGATACGCATCTCAAACGCAATGAAATCGACCTTTTTCTTTTTTTGAAACGAATCATCACTGGTGATGAAAAATGGATTGTCTACAATAACATCAATCGAAAACGATCATAGTCCAAGCATAATGAACCAGTACAAACCACATCGAAAGGTGAATTGCATATAAAAAATGGTCATACTGTCAAGTTTCTGTGATTACAAAGGTGTTGTGTATTTTGGAGGAAGCAATCAAAGAAAAACGGCCAGAATTAGCAAAAGGAATCGTGTCCCACCATGACAACGTTAAACCACACACGTCTTTACTAACTCGTGAAAAATTATTGGAGCTTGGCTGGGAAGTGATGTCACAACCACCATATAGCCCTAATCTTGCATCATCAGACTACCATTTATTTCGAAGTTTGCAAAATTCTCTAAATGGTAAAACTTTCAATAATGATGATGACCTGAAATCGCACCTGCTTCAGTTTTTGGCTGATAAGGACCAGAAATTCTATGAGCGCGGAATCATGAAATTGCCAGAAAGATGGCAAAATGTCATCGAACAAAATGGAAAATATATAATTGATTTCAAGTTCATTCTTTGTATGAAAAAAAAAATGACTTTCATTTCACACTAAAAATTCGAAGTTAAATTCTTGCCAACCCAATAATACTGAGTATATAAAATAATCTATGCCCTCAAATTCTTAAAGGTAATTCTAAGTTTAAATGATACTAAAACTATAGCCATATCGTATTTCAAAGCAATCTCTACTATCTTGTGCACAATTTTATGATTTTCTCACCTAGAATATATATAAGAAGGACTATATAACACTGAATTCCTCAGTTCGCTTCTCCCACCTACATGGTTCAAATCTTGAAAAAAACCCATATTTGAATGTCCACCCTGGATGAATAGGTACTGCAAAAAACGAACCAAATGCATATAAATGCTACCTAAAAGGAGATTAGGACATTTATGCAGCAGAAACACGTGTCGGATTGAAATGTAATGAGAATTTAGTGAGAATACTACTGTAATAAATAAGTTTTGAAGATGAATAGTTCTCTATTCTTTGTTAGAGTATATTATGCATTCATATGTATGCATATATATTTATATATTTATTATATAAATTTACATACAATCATTTACACATACATACGCGCACACACGGACAGATACATACACACTCACGTACGCACGCGCACGCACACACAACACACACACACATACACACACACACACCACATTACACCACACGACACCACACACACACACGCACTAATACACAGATGCATAAACGCTGTAAGCAATGTTGACATTTTAGCGGATTGTTAAAAATTGTTATCTGGTGATGACACTGCGATAATTGTTATTTTCGTTTCACCACGAACAGATACCAACTTTTAACTCTAATCGTTTTCTTTCTTTTCCCTTCAACTATTTACAGACTTCCCTTATCAGAACTGATACCTTCATCATCTCACCTAACTGCTCTCCTCTTTTGGTCTCTCTCTCTCCCATTTAGTAACCACTTTTATTTATTTATTCATTTATTTGTTGTGTGTGTATGTATATATATATATATATATATATATATATTTATCGCTACAATTTGTTTACGTTATTTAAGATGCCGTTAACTGCCATCTGGCTTTACCAACAAATTCTCGGCTCTTCCTCGGGTCAGGTTTTGTTGGAAAACATTTTAGTGGAGTTGAGGGATATTTATACTATCAATCTTAACTCCCGTTTGCTCTTAACCCTCGATTATCTATAGTGTTTAAGAGGAAGAAAATTATTTTATTATTGTGAGTCATCACTATGATATGAGACATCACACCACACACTCCCAATCGCATTACTCACAGACACTGACATTATTCTCCCAGACAGATATCACACGCACCAGTTCTTTCCTGGGTCGAATTCATGATTCTTTGAATATTGAAAACAATCTATTTATTATAAGTGCGTAATCTGTTCCCGAAACAGTGATGTAAATGTTGTGAGTAGGCATGAAGTTAAATTGTGCTTTCTTTTGTTTAAATCTGAGGGTTGTTGGTCTTTCTGCCGTGTTGAAGGAAAGATGAAAGGTGTTGGTAATTATAAACTTGGAAATTTCATGAACAATGGGTCATTAAAGCTAAATTTATACCATACAAACAGGCAAGGATTGATGTATTGAAAATTGTAATAAGACTTTACGTTCTGAGTTCAAATTCCACCGTGGTCGACTTTGCCTTTCATTCTTTCGGGAGTCGGTAAATTAAATACCAGTTGCGTACTGGAGTCGATCTAATCGACTGCCCCACCTTCCCCCAAAATTTCTCTTGTGCCTAGAGCAGAAAAGAATATTGCAATAACAGAATTCTCAATTGAAAGTATCCTCTTAGTTTCAGAAAATAAACAAAAGCTTAGTGGTAATACTTAACGATTCTCACAGAAAAGTGGAAATAATTCCAAGAATTAAAAGTTAAATTAAAAAAAAATTAATATACATGTTTTGGTGGCAACCTGTTATTTTTTATCAGGCAAAGTGATTGTTACC
>NC_068991.1:37000374-37002066 GCF_001194135.2 Octopus bimaculoides | reverse complement strand
GGAATTAGGTAAACAGTACACATGTGGAATACTCAGCCACTTGCACGTTAATTCAGAAGCAGGTAATTCAGTTGATTGAACAACTGAATCCTCACCGTCGATCGACGGAGTTCCATCATCACCACTGCACACACACACACACACACACACACACACACGCACGCACGCACGCACGCACATACATACATACATACATACGTACATACATACATACATACATACATCACTTCAACAATGTAAGCATACACGTGCTTTTCTTGGACTATTTTCCCCTTCTCCGGAGATTTCGCTCTCCTCTTTCTGACGAAGAACCATGCTCGAAACGGAGAAAGAAATTGGCAGAAAACTAATAGTGGAGAAATATAGAGCGATAGGTGAATAGAAATAAAGCTTAAAGGCGTGGAAATAGATATATTTAGTGGATATGAAATATAAGAAAACAGTTAGAGGTCGAGTTCTATATATTTGTTTTATATATTTCTACCAACATATAGAACTTAACCTTTAAATGTTTTCTTACATTGCTCTTTCACTAAACATATCTACTTCCAAGCCTTTAAGCTTTATTTCTATTCACCTATCGCTCTATATTACTCCACTATTAGTTTTCTGCTAATTTCTTTCTTTCTCCTCCTCTTTCTATAAATTGCTTTTGACGTTAAATCTATTAACGGTTAAAAAAAAAAAATAACTTGCCAGCATTGCTTTTATCGTATACGCAGTCATCATCACATTCTGTTAAAATGCCTTATTGATGTGTTTGGTTTCTTTTTTTTCCCCTGATGAGAAGATTGCATTGTTTTACATGATTTTATTCCTTGAATAATACCAATGTTTTCTTCGAAAAATATATATCAGAAGTATAAAGATTTGAATAACACCTGCATTTAACTATATATATATATATATATATACGCACACATGTATATATATATATATACTTACATGTGTGTATGTGTGTATGTGTATATATCTATATGTACACACACACACACATATATATACCTTTTGGTATTAATACTGCTTCTGTTCCTATTAAATATTTTCTTAATAAGCCTATTGCCTGTTTGCGACACCAGTGCCTGAATAGACACTGATGTTTCATATATTGTAATTAGGAGATTCGGCTGTTATGTCGATGCTGGACACTTTTCACAGAAGAATCCATAGCAGGGAGAAATCACGTGGTGTGATGGTTCCAGTGGGCATAGCAGACGGTTCTCGGCTGTCAACGGCGATATAATTACGAGTGCTTTTATGCACCACGAGTCCATATGAGAAGGCCTTTCAAGGTAAATAATGCAGTGTCTTGTGTTCTAAAAAATTACCCACGTTAAGTTGGTGATCAAGATTACCTATATATATAGATATGTACATATCCAGGTGGGTACTGTAAGAGCTCTCAGATATAGTCCAGGTTCCGGCTAACTACATCTAGTAGTAAGAAGCACTAAGGATAGGTACTGCCATTACTCGATACAGTAGAAATACGTGTCGGTCACTTTAGCTAATTATGTAAATTATGTCGAATAATTAATTGTGAAATTAAAAGAAAAGATTGAAGATGTACTAGACTACATATTCTTTGTAATTGTATTGGGTTACACACACACACATACGCGCGCGCTTACAGACACACACACACACACACACACACACACACACACACACACACACACACACACACACATA
>NC_068991.1:36997777-37000364 GCF_001194135.2 Octopus bimaculoides | reverse complement strand
AAATTTTCAGTCGAATATATCGACCCCAGGACTTATTTTTTAAAAGTCTGGTACTTATTCGGTTTCTTTTGCCGATCCGCTAAGTTACGGGGACGGAAACACACAACCACCGGTTGTCAAGCAGTGCTGGGGACAAACAGACAAAAATACACACACACACGCACATGCACGCATGCGCGCGCGCACACACACACACACACACACACACACGATGGGTTTCTTTCAGTTTCTGTCTACCAAATCCACTCACATGGTTTTGGTTGGTCCGAGGCTATAGTAGAAGATACCACTCCAAGATGACCTCGAACCATGCTGTTGGGAAGCAAGCTTCTTACTATACAGCCACGTCGTATGTATGTATGTATGCATGTATGTATTAAGCAATAGTAGATAATCTTGTCGTTGTTATCTGTAAAAACAGAAGATAATCACGGCTGTAATATATATGATCAGGAATTGGCTGGATTAGAGCTGATCTTTCTTCCCATGTCACAACGAAACGACGATTTCGGATACTCAGCTTATGACAAGCTTTTCTCGTACATTTCTGAAATAATTTCTTTAAATAATGAAAATAATTCGACATGTCTAGCAAATAATGAGCTTTTCAGCGTTAAGTGAAGAAGAAGAAGAAGAAGAAGAAGAAGAAGAAGAAGAAGAAGAAGAAGAAGAAGAAGAAGAAGAAGAAGAAGAAGAAGAAGAGAGACTGAGGCTGGCGATCCATTTTGTAGTTGTGATCTTCTTTGCTAGTTCTCTGAAAATTGTTAATCGTTAAGTTTATTATTTTATTGTTTTATTTCTTTTTTAAGCCTTTGTACTTTACAGAGAGGCCCGAGTATATCCCACCTCCACCACAATAAATAAATGAACAAAAAGGAAATAAAAAGCTAAAAAAACCCAGATCCTTTGATTTACTTATGAAAGCAAACTCGTAAAGGGTCATCATACTTCTTTCATTTTGGTCGTCTTAGACTCTCCTGTCGTATGTCAAACTTTCTTTAACGGGTTAGAGTATGTCTACTGCTGATTAAATAACGACTAATAAGATTCTAAGCACAATAGAATGGAGTGCACAGACTTAATGAAAAATAATTATAAGAAGAAAAACAATAATGTTGACTTTTGCTTTAACATTGGTACAAATCTCAAATTGGAAGGGCGTGGGGCAAAGGGTGAAGGGTAAAGTAGAAACCCAAAACTCGACCCTGTACATGTTTAGTCTTTATGCTTCCGAACCTGGAATGATAAAAAACAAAACTGAAATCCAGAAATGAGATCTTCAAATGAAATGCTATGTTTGGCCCGGTGGTCTTAAACAGAACTTCCATTTCTTACAGTAATAAAATTACCAACCTTATAAAAGCACCAGACCAATTATCCAGCAAGCTCGGAAGCAGAAATGTCCTTAAAATATAAAACAAATAGCATATCTGTATTGCTCAGTGCAATAGTTACACAAAACCAATAACTTTCTGACCGGTTAGACACTATAAAAGTATAAGTGCACAAACTCTTTTAGAGTGTGCTTCTTTTCTGAATTAGTGATAACAGACTGATCACACACACACACACACAAACACACACAAAATCTTCCTTTTATTTTTTTCAGTTATTAGATTGCGGCCATGCTGGGGCACCGCCTTGAAAAATTTATTTTATTCGAATGAATCGGCCCCAGGACTTCTTTTAAGTGTAATTCTTATTGGATCGGCATCTTTTGCCGAACCGTTTAGTTACGAGCACGTAAATACACCAATTATCAAGCGGTGGTGGGGGACAAACACACACACATACATACACGTACGCGCACGCGCACACGCATACGCACATGCACACACACATACATACACGCGCACACACACCCACACATATGTCAGGCTTCTTTCAGTTTCCCTCTCCGAAATTCACTCACAATGCTTTGGTCGGCCTGAAGCTAAAATAGAAGGCACCTGCCCAAGGTGCCACGCAATGGGACTGAACACTAATCCATGTGGTTGGGAAGCAAGCTTCTTATCACACAGCCACGACTTCATGCATACATACATACATACATACATACATACATACATACACACATACATACATGGATACATACATATGTGTGTATGTGTGTATGTGTGTGTGTGTGTATGAAATACACACAGGCGTACGCAATAATGTAATCCTGCATAACACTAAAAAGACAATCTTTACAGCAGGAATATCTTTCATCAGAGATCTCTGCTCAATGAGGACTGACCACCATGTGTTAAACAACGATAAATATGTTAGAAATATCAGTCATATCTTCCTCAAATCACATCCTAATGTATTAAAAAATGAATCATACTTTCGTCGATGTTAATTGATTATGTCTGATTAAAAAAGAAACAGAAAGAAAAGAAAAAAAAAAAACAAGCAGTGCATCGTTTGATTGTAAGTCTTTTCGATTTCATATCCCAACAACGAAATCCTAAAGACAGCACTTCATTTTTCATATTCACTTATTTCTTCTTCTTCTTCATCATCATCATCATCATCATTTTCTTCTTCTTCTTCTTCTTCTTCTTCTTCTTCTTCTTCTTCTTCTTCTTCTTCTTCTTCTTCT
>NC_068991.1:36984628-36997767 GCF_001194135.2 Octopus bimaculoides | reverse complement strand
TTCTTCTTCTTCTTCTTCTTCTTCTTCTTCTTCTTATTATTATTATTATTATTATTATTATTATTATTATTATTATTATAAACCTCATTTCACTGATAAGCCTTTTCAGTGGGCGAGCACATGTTTATTTAGTATTGAATGTACACGAAACTCAAATAATCCGAAATGGTGACCATTCAAAGTTAGTACGCAGCTTAACGTCGTGAATAAAAGTAATAGTAAATTGTGCCGTAGGCGACGCAAGTGAAATCCTTCAATTTCATTCACACTAGCCCTTAGTTATACAATATCTTCTCGTAATAGCATGGATATTTCTGAAAGAGCACCTCAGATACGCAGCTGCAACGTACCATTGTTGTATACCCAACGATGAACACCAGTGAAAAGCCAGAAGAATGCGTTTGATATGCGATGGTGAGCTACTTATGTTAGTTTAGGCCACAAATATAGTTATAAAATTATAAATCATTTTAAGATTTTGTTGATCCAACAATAAAAGCATCCACACAAACTATCGAAGGGTGACGGATGCTCGTCAAAAAGAGACTCAGGTGACAACGTGGAACAAGTGATGTTTTATTTACAAAACTGTATGAGTAGAGGCAGAGAAATAGATTAAGAAACTGCAAAGAAACCTATATATGTGCTCTATGCATTGTGTTCATTATATGTAATCTATAACGATTTACTTCTACGTTTTTAGGACACTAAACCTTATGTTAACTTCATTCAATTGCTGGAGTAACAACTCTGTCAGGATGTATAACATTATGATTGTAGAGAGCGAATCTATAAATATGTATGGAGAATCTATAATAAATATGTATGTATAAATATGTGTGTATCTAATACATACGCGAAGACGTATTATATAGTTTCTTATCGAAAAACATTTCAAAGCTATCCTGTTTCACCTTATATTTCGTTTATCTCGTAATTCATAATATTATTTACTATGGAAATACATGTGAAAGATATACATCATATTGACTGACGCTAATAATCAATGATCATGAATACATCTCCACCACCGACGTATAGAAGGAGTTTTGCCATTTTAATCATAATTTATCTCCTCAAGAAAACAACTTTAAAACCGAGAGGAAATAGAATGAAGTGTTGGTTTATACAACCTGTTTATTGTATATTTAGTTGGCTTCGAAACGTAATCTACATGCAGTCATTCACAAAGATACATACAAGCAATCGCACAAACACACAAGTGCATGCATACATACCGACTTTCATATACATACACATATATATTTAACGTTTGTTTAGCTAATGGCTTCAAATTTTGGCTCAAGACCAAGAATTTTAGGAGGGGACACGTAACTTACATCGATCCAGTGGCCAACTGGTTCCAACTTTGTTGGCCCCCGAAAAGATGAAAGACAAATTGGACCTCAGGGGAATTTGAGCTCAGAATGCAATGACTTGGAAGAAATGTCGCTAAGCATTTTGCCCGATGCACTAACGATTCTACCAACTTGTCGCCTTCCTTGTTTATAAATACAACTTGAAACATATCAAGCGGACCTTACAGTCTTATCTTGAGCACCAAACACGTGAAGCACAATTTGAAAGAAAAGCTGGTGGTTATATAAACACATTATCAAGAAATGTTGAGGCGTTAACCGACAAAATATCTTAAGCTACCTGTTCCATGACGTCCATTTCATTCGTACTTGTATGTAGCACTTTGCTGCTGTTGTTGTTGCTGCTGTTGTTACTGTTGTTTATTTCGATGCCGTTTTCTTGTTTGGCTGCGTCCCTTTCAGTTTCTAGTTCAAACCTCGTCGACCTTATCTTTTCCCTTCATTCTTTCCGGGTCGATAAAATAAAGTACCAGGCAAGTACGGAAGTAGATGGCATCGACAAAACCCCTCCCTCTACTTTGTGCTGAAACTACAAAACAATTGTTTTAGGCGAATGGATTGGGAGAATCGTTAAAGTGTCAGAAAAATGTCTCTGTGGCATTTAGCTATGACTCTTTAAATTCTGAGGTCAAATTCAACCGGGGTCGATAAAATAATGTACGAGTAAGGCAGTGGTGTTGATTTAATCAGCTAATTCCCCCCTGCCCAAATCTCAGGTCTATGTTAAAGAGGTTAGGGGCAGTGATTGGCAAAATCATTAGAGCGTTGAATAAATGCCTTGCAGTATTTGTTCCAGCTCTTTACGTTCTGAGTGCAAATCCTGCCGGGTCGCTCTGCCTTTCAGTCTCAATAAAATAAAATACCAGTGAAATAATGGAGTTAATGGTATAGATGTAACAACCCACCTCACAAAATTACTAGCCTTTTGCCTAATTAAGAAACAATTGGTGGCTTGGTAAAATCATTTGAGCATAAAAATGCCTTGTAGTATCTAGTTACGAATCTTTATGTTCTAAGTTCAAATGCTGCTGAGATGAACTGTGTCTATTGTTCTTCCTGCGTCGATGAAATAAAATACTAGTCAAGAAAGGTGGGCAGGTGGCTTGCGTCTTTAGAAACAATTATTATTATTGTTGTCTTTGCAAAGACAGTGAACTGACAGAATCGTTAGCACGCCGGACAATGGACTTAACGGTATTTCGTCCGTCTTTTTACGTTCTGAAGTCAAATTCTATCGAGGTGGACTTTACCTTGTATCTTTTCGGGGTCGATAGAATAAGTACTAGCTGAACACTGGGATCGACATAACCTTCTCCCTAAGTTATCTCCTCCAAGATATCAGGCTTTGTGCTTGTGGTAGAAAGAATTGCTATAGACTCTATATAAGTTTGCTGTTTGTCTATTTAGGGGTTTTTAATTGTTAAGCTACCCATAACTCCTGTGGTCTGGTTGGCTGTTTAGTTTCTTGTACCTTTAAGGATAAAGTTTGGAAAAAAAAGTTATTCTTCGATAGCCAGCCAATTAAAGAGGCCAATGGAAGATGATTTTAAGCGGAAAATGAAAACTGTTTTTAGATGTAGCCCCATTACTCCGTATATGGAAAAAAAAGTTTTCTTCCTCTAAGAGTCTATATTACCATCACCATCACTACTGCACTCTCCAAGAAAACAATAACGATAATAACAGCAACTGTAAGAACATACCAACAAAAAAGAACAACAACCTGTCAACCAACACCACCACCACCACCGCTACTGCTGTCAAGAGTGACACGAGCAACGCTACTACAATGGCCTCGTCTTCAGAGGCTGTACCACTGCAATGAACAGCGATATTTACATCGTGGTCAAAATAAATGGCCGATCGTTGGAACAGTTTTGAATCACATTATCAGTTTATCTGGATGTCCTCGCCTCTGTATATGGTAACGATCGAGGCATTACAGCAGAAAACAGAGTTTCGAAGAGCATTCTGTCGGCATACATGCACAAGGTCACTGGAATTGTGATCGAAGTTATCGGCTACATAGAAGTAGTGAATGCATATATCATCTCCGTCATGTATTGCTATTTGTTCGTTGTGCTTTGCCTCACTTGCCCTTAACTTCTTGTGGAATGGATGCATTCCACTTATCAGACAGTCACTCTGTTGCCAATCTTTTGCTCGAAGGCATCGATATGTTGTGGCTGATGATGCTTAGACATGCACTGAAGCTTCGCTGGAAGGCGAACAGATTGGTCATTCTTTGCCAGATTAATTTTCCTGCAACTCATTTTTTGACGCAGGACTAGAAGCCTAGCATCTGGAACGTTGCCGGACGTTCACTGTCCTGGGAGATTAGTGGTGGTATAGAGGAACGACATTCTCGAGAAAACTCAGGGCGTTCATAAAAATGAACGTGCGGGAAGTATGAACAATTTTCAGAAATTCCTGGCAACGCTAACGGGAGATGGACGTTGCCAGAATGAAATAAACTCTGCAATGACGGAAGCGCTTTCAACCGGTGGAACTATTCTAGCACGCATTTGTTTCATGAGTATCACTGATTTGAGGAGTTTTGTCAAACAGCTGGTGTCACGTGGAGAACGGACTCGGCTGTCAGCAGATCCCCGCTGACTTTCTTCAGCTGGGAAGGGCAGGCCAGTTTGCCTCTGTCTGATGGCTAAAGTGAAAGTTGTATGGTCGACGCGGCTGAAAAAGCTGAAGACAAGACACCTCTTCGGTTAAGTCCTCATCGACTTTCACATATTTCACTTTGAGAGAAAGATGAGAATAGGGAGTGAGGTGCTGCTACCCAGTAATGTTGAAAGGTAGGTGGTTGAGAGTAGTGAAAATGACTTGAGTAAATGAGGCTAGTTTTAGTTTACTCTTGTAGGCTGAAATGGAAGATAAGAGAGAGAGAGAGAGAGAGAGAGAGAGAGAGAGAGAGAGAGAGAGAGAGAGAGAGAGAGAGAGAGAGAGAGATTTTTTGTACCCATTTGTAGTCTGATTGATGTATAACATAACTTGTAGGTAACGGACTTAAACTATGTAGAATTGTCTTACTCCACGTTTATATTCTGCGGCAGGATTTCGTGGGGTATCTTAATTCTCCAGGACCTTTAGAAAAGTAGCATAAATTTATCGAGTACACTTAATCAGTTATATACCTCCAACAAATATGTGACTTTTCTCCGATGTGATAATACGTTATTTTATATCTTGGTCGTGTTCTTTCTGCCTCTTTGTTTCCATCTGCCCTTATGTTTACAGAGACTGTAGCTTTAAATAGCATATCAGGAGCTACCAGATGTATGTTGCTATAAATAATTGCTTTGATCATAGGAAACGGCACACTAATAAAAGTCTTGCACCTATCTTTTCGCATAATATCTAGAGAATGATATAACTTTGAAGATCAGTGTATTTTTCAATGAATGATTAGATCAACTGAATTCCAGATGTAACTAGTGGGACACTAGATGAGATAATCTCAGTATTGCAAATTAAAAAAAGAAAACATTAATCCACAACAAATTGTAGGTGGATTGAGTCATTTCACAGTTACGGACACAACACAGTTCCTGTGGAAAGATATATACAGCCAACACCCCGATAAATTGTGTGTTATCGTTTAGGCTCGGTCATTTCGCTCTAGGAATCCTGTATAAGGAGGAGGGAAAAGTTCATAAGGACGTTTAAGCAAACAAACTGTTAATGACTATATTAGTAGTTTTCTAGAGTCAATGATGGAATTATGACTCCATGAAGATCAAAGAATAAGCTAGAAATAAATAAAATAAAGAAAACAAGAAAGCCCATTGGAGATGGGCTTCCTGCAAAGCAAGAGATCTGGAAAAATACGTTAACTATAACTTATACTTCACTTATACGCTTGTTGTATATGGGAAATGCTTTCTCATTTAAATTTTCCTGACCAATTATCCCTGAAACACCTTCTTGAGAGTATGACCACTAGCTCACATAGATATCATAAAGCAACAAACACTGTCGCTATTTATTATCTATGTAAGGCGTAGTCATAGCAATGAAGTTAAGAAGTTCGTTTCGCAATCGCATGATTTTGGGTTCGATCCAGCAGCGCATCACCCTGGGTAAAAGACTTTTAATGTAGACATGACTAATAGCTAGTGAGTGGACTAGGTAAATAGAAACCCTGCAGAAGCCCGACGTATATGTTGCCTTATTGGGAATGCAATTTACTGTTAGTTCGTTTCCACGATTTAATAACTTGCAATTAGAGGTGGAGATATGGAATATTTCTTCCAAGCATATATTACATTTCGAATTTACAATAGTATACAATATGGGTGACAGGAGAGAAAAGATGAACCAGTCAAGAGTGCGTGAGGGGTGGTGGCACGAGACCAACCTTCTCCGAGGAACACAAAAAGAGAAAACAGCATGCTTGTAGACCAGAGGCTAGAGCGTGTCTGCGAGTAATTTTTTATGTCATTCAGTTGGTTTTATGGATGAAGACGTTAATATGAAAGCAAATATAATGTTTGGGAATTTTGATAATCTTGTATGTAGTGGAGAAACTCATGCACGGGCGTTTCCATCATTTGTCCTCCATCATGTCAATGTTTAGTATTGCACAGAATAAATAGCTTATTGAAAAATTTTGTCAATATAGACCCCACTAGTTGAAACAGAGCAATGGGTTTTTATTTGCTGAATGCAGATATGCTAATAATTATATTAGGATTTTTCTTATGAGCTGCCCTCCCCACCACGAAAAGCAACAACTACATGTGTCTTGATTTGCACTCTGTTGTGCTACAAATACAATTTCTTCAGTATTTATATCTTGAAACGATAACGATGCGCTGTTCCGGTTGTCAGCTGCAATGAATGAATAGCTGCTATGAATATATACATACGCAATACATAGACTTATGTACGCACTCATACGCACTAATGCGTACATATATTGATAGGTGTGTGCGTGAGAGAGAGAGAGAAAAAAGGAGTGTGTGTGTGTGTGTATACATATACATGTTTGATATATTTGTATGCATTTACACGCATACACACATATGTATATATATATATATATATATATACACTCACAGATACACACACACACACACATATTTATATATACAAGTACATATATGTGTATATATATATATATTTTCACACGTAAATATAAATACATACGTATGTATGTAGGTGCTCGTACATATACAAATATACACACCTACTACTCATATACAGCTACACACACACACACACACACACACACACACACACACACACACACACACACACACACACACACACAGTTATCTCGGTTAGGAAACTTGCTAGTGTGTGTATTTACTTAAGAAAGAAAAAAAGAACGAAATGAAGAAAAAAATGTCAAAGCAAACTTTTACATTTTCTTTAAACTCATTTCGTTTACTTAGCAAAATACTAAGTACATTTTCAGCTCTTCCTCAAAATATATTCCATATTTCTACAGTTTACCATTTAAACAAAAATGCAACACTTTAATACCGGAAATTTCGAAATCATAATAATAATGATTTCTAACTTACGCACATGAGTACACAATTTGGGGATAAGTACACTGTCGATTCAATCTCTATGCCAGCTCTTCATCAGTTCTGTTTCATTGAACACAACATATGAAAAACGAAGTCAATCTTAGTGGAATTTGATATCAGGTTATGAAAGAATGCAACTAAAACTGCATATGATATTTCTCCAAAGATCTGTCGATTTTAATATAATTTAAAGCATCATTTTCCCTTAATTGCTTCATCTGTTTAAACAATTCAAAACCAATTGTTCACCGAGTCATCAACAGCTATTGCACTGCATACTCAGTGTTTGTATGTATATATGTATGTATATATGTATGCATTTTCTTTTCTAATTTTAGTTATTTAAATCCTTCCTTTGAAGAAGGAGCTGGTTTCTAACAAAGATACAAAGTTCTATATTTAAAAGATGAAGAATTATGTACATTATTTACATTATTTACATTTGACGGATATTTGTTAACACAACGTTTCGGCTGATATACCCTCCATCCTTCATCAGATGTCTTGGGGAAATTTCGAATCTGGGTTCTCATTCCTAAGGTATTTTTTGATGTTATTATTATTATTATTATTATTATTATTATTATTATTATTATTATTATTATTATTATTATTCAGGTCACTGCCTGAAATCTTGGGGTTAGTATCCCGTATTTCCTAGTGGTGTTCTATATCTATCATTTTAACTTCATCCCACAGGGGAAGGTAGTCTCCATTTTTCCATACATAATCAGCTATACCCAATTTATCAATATTTCCTCGTGTCACAGCTTTGTGATATTCGTCTACCCTTATTTTGAGGGGGCGACATGTTTCGCCTTTGTATAATCTACCACAGCTGCATGGGATGGAGTACACACAGTCTTTGCTCATATTCTCTTCTATTGGTTGTTTTACTCGAAGGAGATATTTGCGAAGTCTTGAATATTGTCCTGATGTCATATAGGCCGCATATCTTTTGTATCTTTTCGGAGAGGCCTTTCACATAGGGTAGACAGACTGTGGACAGTTTATTGGTTTCATCCCCTCTTTTCTTCATAATTGGAATGGATAGTATGTTTTTGGGGTAGTTGTTACCTAATAGATTGCTACTGAGCTTGCTCATTTCTTCGTGGTGGATATCACGATCTGTACTTATATTCTTTGTTCGATGTTTTAGGCTCTGAGAATCCCTCTCTTTACACTGTATGGATGGTGGGAATTGAAGTTGAGGTATCGTCCAGTGAAGGTCGCAAGATTCCGAGTTCGATTCCAGGCAGTGACCTGAATAATAATAATAATAATAATAATAATAATAATAATAATAATAATAATAATAATAATAATAATAATAATAATAATAATAATAATAACATCAAAAATACCTTATGAATGAGAACCTAGGGTTCGAAATTTCCCCAAGACACCTGATGAAGGCTGGAGGGTATATCAGCCGAAATATTGTGTGAACAACAAACAAGATGAGGACAAATATCCGTGAAACGTAAATAATGTAAATAAAGATACAAAGCTCCATCGTTGGAATGTAGTTAACGAAATCAATGTCACATATTAGACTTAAGAAAAGTCATGCATAGCTTTACTGTTCTGCTTACAGATTGCATTTGTAATGGACGAGTCAGTTGGTATGTATGTATGTATGTATGTATGTATGTATGTATGTATGTATGTTCTCTTTCGCATTTGGAGTAGATTTTGACGGCCACCTACTTGATAGCAAGGTTGTGAAGAAAAGTATCTTCTTTTAGCCATCGTCCTTTAAATCTTAAGAAGGTTTTGCAGATTTTTATAGCCCCAGATATTGTGATCATTTGTAGCATATGAATTAAGGATTTGCATTCTCTCTGAAAGATCCCAGGTTCAGCCATACTTTGTTCCAGACAAATCGGTATGTATCCTGTTGATTCAATAATAATAGATGTGAAGCTGAAAGTGTATCTGGGGTACTGGATTTACAAACTCCTTATCAATGGTCCATAGCCGTCCTCTTTCTCTTGTATTTTTCTAACCTCATTCGTGTCCATGTATGTATGTATGTATGTATGTATGTATGTATGTATACATATATATGTATGTATGTGTGTTTGTATGTATGCATGCATGCATGCATGCATGTATGTATGTATGTATGTATGTATGTGTGTGTGTGTGTGTGTGTGCGTGTGTATGTGTGTGTATGTATGTATGTATGTATGTATGTATGTATGTATGTATGTATGTATGTCATTGATTGGGGGCCAAATGTAAAGGTTTATCTTATTTTTATCTTTTTAAACTCAGATGACTTAAATAATTTCAAAAGCTTTTATGGAGTGGTTTTTGTATACAGTTAAGCTTGGATTCATCGTTGTTGTAACATACATGCATTCTTAAAGTTTAACTTTTCCAGGTTTCCACGATATGTGGAGCTTTTGACACGGTGTTTATTGATAATTTTAATTTTGTGATTAAAGAAAATATCATCTTTATTTTATACTTCACATATTTTCTTTCAATTCTAACTTGATATACAACACAAAACAGAATCCTCCAAACAGAAATGCTATTCATTCAGCAAAAATCTGTGTCATCGTTTAAATGTTCTCTTAATGCAGCTTTTCTGGTGTAGCCTTTCCGTCCTGCTAAGGACCTGCTCTCTTTTGCACAGAGCATTTCTTGTTCTGCAGGTTGGTGCTCCGGCAGAAAGAAGTCTATTTGGCTCAACACGTGAGCATACAGTTAAGAGCTGACCATGCGAGAATTATGAACTTGTCACTTTAAGTCTATCAACTCTGAGACGTGCTGATCGCCTTAAATAGAGGCAGGGCTACTGACAATTGAAAGCGCTTGAAGTGAAAGAGCAAATCTAACGAGATGTGGAGATCGCAAGGAATGAAAACATTGCCTTCTTTGGCACAACCAGTCATCATGGCGGTTTGGATCACATAGAACATAAGAATTTTGACTATTACCTTTGTCCCAATACAGGGTTTTGGTGCATCTAAATTTCGTAGCAATATGATGAATATTCTTATTTTCAATTGCATATTATATGGAGAGACGGAATGGAACGAAAAGAGTCGAGAATCTTATTAAAGAAGTGATAACATCGTTAACGTACACTAGAGTGTGAACTGACTCGTTCTATCGTATTGGCCTGGTACCCGTTGAATGATGGTAGCATTAATATCTTACACAATATCATTTTTGGCAGTCAGGATCGCACATTCAGAAAACTGTTCCATGCTTCTATTAGTACTGTGACAAGCAAGGCGGCGAGCTGGTAGAATCGTTAACACGCTGGATGAAATGCTTAGTGGTATTTCGCCTGTCACTACATTCTGCGTTCAAAAGCTGACGAGGTCGACTTAGCCTTTCATCCTTTCGATGGCGATAAAATAAGTATCAGTTGAGGACTGGAGTCGATGTAATCGACTTACCCCTCTCCCGAACTTGCTGGCCTTGTGCCAAAACTTGAAGCTATTATTACTGTGTCAAGTTAGGATAATCCTTTCAACTAGTATTTCTTAAGATGCACTGATGAATTTTACAATTTTGTTTTTGTATTTTGACATCTCCATCCTCCATATCACTTGATGGTTGATGTTTGTCTCAAAGGAAGTAAGAATTTTGCAAACAAAACAGCTGAGATGTCTCACATATGTGCTGTGCATCTTTCATGTTGGTAGAAATATGAAGTTTTTCTTCTCGCCTCCACATATAGGTTTCTTAGCGTGCTAAGTTTCTGCAGTTCCTGACGATACAACTCTGGTAAAAACTTGTTTGTGTGAACAAGCTTTAAGCAGAAATTACGCTGATGAAAAATAGTTTTACCTCTTTTAGAAGCATCAAGTAAAATTATTCCTAAGACAATTTGTACGTTACACCATCGTCCAAACGTCTCTGTCAAGGAACTGAAAACTAGAGAGAGAGAAAGAGAGAGATGGGAGCAGTGATTTAAACTTTTATACTTCGATATAAAATTGTGCGTGCTTAAAGTAATTTTCCAGTATCTGTAATAAGAAGCAACGAGACTTGAAATTTTGGAGAGGGAATAAGTCGATTAATTCGACCCCGAAACTCAGACAGACGGAATACCTTGAGGCATTTCGCCCGGCGTGCTAACGATTCTACCAGCTCGCCGCCTTTCCGGTATCTGTAATGATATAGGAGAAATCATTTTTCATGCAAAATATCTATGGAATATGTATGGGAATGTTGTTAGTATTGAAATTGTATCTTCTAAAAAATACTATCTTCTAAAAGTTAGGAGTCGTTTCCATAAACCATTGTTTAACGTTTAAATTTGTTTATACTTCTAAAATATTCAGCAGTTAAGTTTTATGAATCCGACTCAATTTTTATAACAAACTGACATCGATACTTGTAGATATGTATTTACATAGCAGTTGTACAATATATAATTATAATATACGTATGTATATATAGTCCCAGTGGTCTGCATTTGTCATTTGCTGAGGTATGTAATTTTGAAGTATTTTAGTTCACTCAAGTGTAAATACGCACGAAGAGACATGGCACTAATTACTTTTCTCGTGTTTTGTTAGTCTGCACTACATTATTCAATATCACTATATATATATATATTAGCGACAGAGGCAGTATTAATACCGGTAAATATTTATTCCTACTTAAACGTGGATGTTCTATTAGAACAAACTTTGCTGCTATGGATATCATGAGAACAACTCTCATATTAGCTTTTGGTACAAAATGCACTCTTGTTTATATCGCTAGTGGAGAGATAAATCCCCACCATCTCCAGCCCCGAGATCACCAGGTCATGTGACTTCGACCTTCCTCGGTCTCATCAATGATGGACGCTAAACCGCTAGAGATAGCAATAACTCATCTCGCTGCAAGCGATATATACAAAATCCGTTCACTATTTTAAGACAGTAGGCTGTAAGTTGAAGGATATATGGTCGTTACTTCTAACGAGTCGTGGGACAACATAGAAGTTCTCCCGCTGTAGTGCATAAGTAGGGTTATTCCCTGTTAATATGATTATTGTTTAACTTCTGCATTATATTCCAGCCCGTGGAGGCGCAATGGTCCAGTTGTTAGGGCAGCGGACTCGCAGTCATAGGATCGCGGTTTCGATTCCCAGACCAGGCGTTGTGAGTGTTTATTGAGCGAAAACACCAAAAAAGCTCCACAAGGCTCCGGTAGGGGATGGTGGCGAACCCTGCTGTACTCTTTCCCCACAACTTTCTCTCACTCTTACTTCCTGTTTCTGTTGTGCCTGTAATTCAAAGAGTCAGCCTTGTCACACTGTGTCACGCTGTATATCCCCGAGAACTACGTTAAGGGTACACGTGTCTGTGGAGTGCTCAGCCACTTGCACGTTAATTTCACGAGCAGGCTGTTCCGTTGATCGGATCAACTGGAACCCTTGACGTCGTAAGCGACGGAGTGCCAACAACATGTATTAACACACACACAACAATAAATATATCCCAGCCCATAGCCGCAGTACAGAAACTCACAACCTACGGTAGTGTACTGGAGATGGGTTTGTACAGGATGCAGGAAACTATCTGATTTTTTTTTTCGAGCTATATCTCTGTACAATAAGCTTCAGAAGGTTTCTATTATATTCATTTTTAAAAAGTTCCTTAAGATACCCTAGCCATCTGGTGACACGTAAATTACATTGCTTGAGATTGTATTTGAAAATATGGAATTGATAAAGCTGGCTTACAACATCGTTTCCCGAGACAACTGTCACCCATACTGTTATATTTACATAAACTAGTTGACATACACATAGACACGCACGTATGTGTATATATGGATAAATGCATGTCTGTATGCGTGTGCTTGTATGTGTGGATATATACATATGTGTGTGTGTATGTTTGTGCGTGCGTGCGTGTGTATTGCGTTATTCCAATTAATGCGTGTGTAGATGTGTGTGCGCAGCTCTTTAAGATACGGATAATAATATTAGGTAGTTATTGTTATCAAAAGTAGTTGGACCGAAATGTAACTTGTAGGGGCTGTTACATAGTTTCTTTACACTGCGTTTTCCGTTTGCTTAATTAACATAAAGTCCTTATCACTGATTACTTGTTGAATGGTTGCACGCTGTTAGTTACTGAACATCTCACAGGGACTAAGTTTATGCTACATAGGCTTTCTTTTATAGATATATACATATATGTGTGTGTGCATATATATATATATATATATATATATATATATA
>NC_068991.1:36983186-36984013 GCF_001194135.2 Octopus bimaculoides | reverse complement strand
GTGTGTGTGTATGCAAGTATGTATGTGTGGTATGTGAGTATGTATGTGTGTATTTGTACGGATGCAAATAAACAAATAAAACTGCTGTTTTATTTGTTTATTTGCATCATCGTTTCCAAATCTACTCACCTGGATTCCTCTTAAAGTTACTCATTACGTTGCGGACTTAGTCCTCCGTAAAGATTTTGGAGTGTAGTTTCAAATCGGTTGAGCGATCTCTGGATCTCATCTTTTGATTCTCTCTTTCTCCCCTCTCTCTGTATTAATAGTAAGTTCGTCATAGATTTTCTGTAATATGAGTGGAACGTACATGGCTTAGTGTTCGGGTGATGATTATGTTCTCTCTCCATAATTCGGTACCCAGTACAAGTAATTTCCTATTCGGCTGTCAAGATGTGGAATTAACCCTTTCTAATTTTAGCACACGGCCAGCAGATTTTGAGTGGCGAGAAAGTCGGTTACATCAATCCCAGCATTCAACTGATACTTATTTTATCGACCCTTAAACGAAGAAAAGTCGACCCCGGTGAAAAAGAAGCCCGTCGTATATATATGCATATATATATATGTATATGTTTATATGTTTGTGTGTGTGTCTGTGTTTGTCCCCCTACCATCGCTTGACAACCGATGCTGGTGTGTTTACATCCCCGCGACTTAGCGGTTCAGCAAAAGAAACCGATAGAGTAAGTACTAGGGTTACAAAAAATAAGTTCTGGGGTCGATTTCTTCGACTAAAGACGGTGCTCCAGCATGGCCGCAGTCAAATGACTGAACAAGTAAAAGAATAAAATAATACATACATATATGTATGTGTATGTGTATAT
>NC_068991.1:36979586-36981858 GCF_001194135.2 Octopus bimaculoides | reverse complement strand
CACTCAGCCTCCCGTGCCGAGAGACGCGGGCCATCAGACAGGAAGTCCTTAAGAGCTTCACCATGATCCAACGTCCCGCCCCTCTCGAACAACTCGGCAAATTGCTTGTGAAGTGCCTCACACATCTCGTCCCACCCTTCGATCGAACACCCATTAACGTCAGCAAAAGACCTAATTGTGGCATCGTTGCCACGCTGGGTTTCTATCGTACGGGCCCATCCGGCAACATTAATTCCCTCACGGCCCAATGCTCGCACTTTAGCCCTAACTCTGCACGCTTCGTGTTTGGCTTTGACCTGACGGTCCAAGGCCGTTCTCGCTACCAGAATGTGAGATGTAGAGCCCAACTTCAACGCCTCCTCTAAGTCCTTAACTAATTGCCTTTCTATTCTGGCCTTATCTAGTTTTAGCTGGTGGCTAAACCTAACAAACTCAAAACGAATGGCTCTCTTGAAATCGAAACACCACTGGTTGTTAACCACTGCTCCGGTTAACGCCCTCTGTACTAGTTCCTTAATCCTGCTACGATATGCCGCACAAGTCAAAATAGACTTGTTTAGCTTCCAGTAACCGGATCCTCGCTTAACTGTCCTATCTCTATTCAACCTACACTTAACCATTCTATGGTCAGTGTAGGACACTTGAACAAACTGTGGATAACTAAAACTATCCAGGTCCACTCTGGGACGTTCAGTTGGTCAAGCATGTAACGATCTACTAACTAGAAGCGCTTAAGCAAATCTACGAGACGTGAGTTCATTTTCCTATCAGCCGAGCCAACGCTATCGATGCGTACATCAACGATAGCGCTATAGTCTCCTAACACCACAAATGTCTTCGACGTCGAGAGAAAATTTTCCAGGCGCCGATAAAAATCAGTTTGTAATCCTCTAGCACAGGGTGCATAGATCCCGATCAACCTTAAGGCCTTACCGCTGTATGTCACATCAAGGACGACCAGCCCACCTTCAGAGTCCACATAGACTCTACCTGTCTGCAGAGCCAGGCCTTTCCGGATCAGGACCACTACGTCCCCTCGTCCTCCGATCTGGCCAGGAGACATGATTTTCTCATAGACATTCAGGAGAGGCGAGGTTTGTAGGCTGTCCAGCTTGGTCTCTATAGCAACCATCATATGTATATCATGTGATCTGAGGTCGTTGAGGAAACACAACTGCTTCTACTTCGAACTCAGACCACGCACATTTAAATAACCGAGGTTAAGTACGGCCATTGCTAAAAGTAAAAGTTCTACTTACCTTTCACTGGAGACGTAGGGGCCGACTTCACCATACGTAAAGCAGCCCCTTCCTTCTCCACTTTCTTCAGATGTTTAGATAACTCCATAATTCTCCCGATGAATGTAGGATGCCTATCCTTCAACTGTCTGTATAGGGTTTCCCCTATCGCGGCGCATCTACTTCGCAGGTCTTTATGTTGCGGGTACAATTTTGTTGTGTGATGCGCCACAACAATTTCATTAGTATATTTCTTTTTCGTGTTGTATTCAGCTAAAATAGTGCTCTCTTTGTTTTTTTTCGCAGGGGTGTTTGGGCGGGGTCTTTTTTATTGTCTGTGATGATTCGTCTGTATTTTTTGATGGAGGTGTGGATAGGGTTGGGGCTGATGTATGTTTCCGTACTACAGTGAACTCCTCCTCTGATACCTCCATGGTATCGTCTGGGAGAGATGTGCTTTTTCCAACAGGTGCCTCAGGTTTCAAGGGGGCGGGTAATTTTGTTTTTGTAGGAGCTTGTGTGTGCAGGGGTTGAGATTTTTCATTAATTTGTTTGCGGACCGGCACTGCAGCAGAGGGGGTGGGAGTTTTGTCTTTGTGGGGGTTGGTGTATGTGTGGGAGTGGGAATATATTTTACAGTTGAAGGGCTTGGTGTTTGCGCCATCTTCTTTTTACGTTCTTCACAGTCTGCCCGAATGTAGCCCTTTTTGCCACATTCGAAGCACGTGGGTTTTTACCCTCCACTTGTATTTTCAATATGATGTTATCACCAGCGAGCACCCTATCTGGAAGCATTTGGATATCTTCCTGAGCTCCCTGAATTATAGCCGAGATGCTCTGCTCGAGCCAGTTCGGGGGTGGGGGCAGAGCATGTAATCTGAAGGAACTCGATCTTGTCCGCCCTGTTAAACAACAGGGCAGCCATTACTTCCCTCGGGTCCATTTCTGGTGGCACTTCTGACACCTTTACACGGGAAGTACGTCTTCCCATATAGGTTGGCAGATGTACCACTTCGTTAGTTTTCAGGGGGGCT
>NC_068991.1:36976850-36978443 GCF_001194135.2 Octopus bimaculoides | reverse complement strand
TTCTACTATAGCCTCGGGCCGGCCAAACCCTTGTGAGTGGATTTGGTAGACGGAAACTGAAAGAAGCTTGTCGTATATATGTATATGTGTGTGTGTGTGTATGTTTGTGTGTCTGTGTTTGTCCTCCTAGCATTGCTTGACAACCGATGCTGGTGTGTTCATGTCCCCGTCACTTAACGGTTCGGCAAAAGGAGTCCGATAGAATAAGTACTAGGCTTACAAAGAATAAGTCCCGGGGTCGATTTGCTCAACTAAAGGCGGTGCTCCAGCATGGTCACAGTCAAATGACT
This sequence comes from Octopus bimaculoides, assembly GCF_001194135.2. Classification (NCBI taxonomy): domain Eukaryota; kingdom Metazoa; phylum Mollusca; class Cephalopoda; order Octopoda; family Octopodidae; genus Octopus; species Octopus bimaculoides. Next base: position 36,978,153 of record NC_068991.1, on the reverse strand, counting down.
GAAACAAGTAAAAGAGTAAAAGAGTAAAAGAGTATATATATTGGGTCATCCCATAAACAATGCGATTTTTTATGCTTCTTTTTCACAATAAAGATATACAAAGTTCTTTTTTAATCTAAAATATACTCTCCTTCATTTTCTACAATGCTCTTCCATCTATCTGGTAGACTTGCAAGGCTCCTCTTCCAAAATTTACGTGTCTGTGACGAAAAATTCTCCTCCAGTACTGTTCTGACCTCGTTTACAGAATTCATATTTTTTTCCGTCCAAATGATTTTGAAGACTGCAGAATAAATGATATCAGATGGGGCAATGTCCGGCGAATATGGTGGGTGGGGCATCATTTCCTTTTGAAACTGATTCAGCTTTTGGAATTTTATCCTCGCTGTATGTGGCCGATCGTTATTCTGATGGAAAAACACCTCTCGCCTTGAAACCAAAGATAGTCGTTTTGCTTCTCGCGCTGACTTAAGCCGCTCAAGCTGCTCGCAGTAGATCTCTTTTGTTATCATTTGGTCTGGGTTTAAAAGTTCAAAGTGGACTAAGTCTTTCATATCCCACCAAACAGATAACAACACCTTATGTGGGTGAAGACCTTCGTTAGCCTGGGGTGCCGGTGATTTTCCTTTCCCTACACACTGTCTTCGGCACTTGACATTTTTATAGTGAACCCATTTCGCGCCACCAGTCACTATTCGGTCTAAAAAAAAGTTTCATTGGTGAGATATGACAGCAAAGAAGAGCACACATTCACTCTCTGCGCGCGAGTAGACTCGGAAAGTCTGTGAAGAACCCATTGACCCAATTTGCTGACTTTTCCGACGGCACGCAGGTGTCGATGAATAGTTGAATGACCAAATCCAAGTTCTCTGTTAGTTCTTCAACAATTACGAGGGATATTATTCCACCGGAGTTTGCAGGACGTCCTCGTCGAGCTCTACAGATCATCCAAGGCAAGGCTCATCATGTAGGCTGTAATTTCCGGCTCGGAATTTCTGGAACCACCGTTGACACTGGCTTACGCTTATTGTCCGATCCCCATGTACTGCATTAATATTCCTCGCCTTTTCCGTCGTGTTGTTGCCTTTATTGAACTCATAAAGCAAAATATGCCGAATATTTTGTCACTTCCATTATAGCTTTGAAAGAAAAACTGTTAAAATCGAACTGCACTCTTCAAAACTTGCACTAAGAATAAGGTAAGTTAAATTTACTACCTGCTTTTATAGCAAGTTTATGCAGGTAGTTTATCCCGTCCCCTTCCGACTTTTAGCTCAGGCAATTGAAAAAAACCGCATTATTT
>NC_068991.1:36975797-36976533 GCF_001194135.2 Octopus bimaculoides | reverse complement strand
ATATATATATATATATATACTTATGCATATATATATACATATATATATCATTTATATGTATGTATGTATGTATGTATGTATTTATGTATGTATTCCATTATTTCATGTTGCAGAGGGTGGTGATGATGTTAGTGAAGACATTACCCATAATTACTCCTGTGTCATTGGGTTCAAAACTTAGCATTGAAATAATCAGATCGCCAGTCACTCAGTTAAGTTGTCTGTCTGTCTGCCTGTCTGTCTGTCAGTGCGCTCGGCCTCAGAGAAGGCAGTTTCGCCACTTTCCTTTGACTAACAATTTCGGTGCTAATTTGTAGCTTTTGACGTTCACAGAACTCTCCCGCCTACCTCCATTTGTATCTTCTCATTTAATTTCTTTCTCCCCAGCTCTCTCTCACTTTCTTTCTCTCTCTCTCTTTCTCGCTTCCCGTCCATCAGTCTGTCAATCTGTCTTCCTGTCAATCTATCTATCTATCTATCTATCTATCTATCTATCTATCTATCTATCTATCTATCTATCTATCTATCTATCTATCTTTTCCTTTAGTCCTTCCTTTCTTACAGCCGCACTTAAAAAATGTATCAATAAGCAAACCTTGAATTAAAATTTAAAAAAAAAGAGAAATGAAATCCCGGTTTTAAGAATAACACCAATGAAAATTGTAGACAAAATAAAAATGAAGGAATGGAAAAACCAAACCACTCACCATCCAAATAAACTAATGAATAAAGCAAG
>NC_068991.1:36974922-36975763 GCF_001194135.2 Octopus bimaculoides | reverse complement strand
ATATATACACACATATACATACATAGGGAGAAAGACAGAGAGGGAAGGAGAGAGAGAAATACAAGCATATCAAATACCCTACAACATAAATTCTAGAGGGTGTATCCTAATTATTACATGGCAATTAAGACAATCTTCATTTGAGAAGATCATCTCAAGAAAAAAGAATTTCCCAAAATTGTAAAGGTAAAGTTACCATCCCAATTCATGCCGACTCATAAGGCCCAGTTTAGTGGTTTCATGGCATATAAGTTCCCCGCCTGAATGGGACACCGGTCCGTTGCAGGTTTACTCATGTTTGCCAGCTGAGTGGACCGGAGCAACGTGAAATGCTTAACCACCAACATTGTTTTAACGCGGATTATGAGTTGAAGTACATATAGGGTTATTACTTGACAATATACTCGTCCATACTCAACTGATTAGTTCACTTTTGTTTCAACTTAATATTATTGTAAGGAACGACCGTGTGAACTCAAAAAAGGAGAAATGGTGACGAATGGAAAAACAGAGGACTCCTTTTATTTAAACGTGTCACACGGTCGAACACAAAAATTATATATATCAATGATGATATACATAATATATGTTATGCGACGATAACATAGATGACCAGTAATGAAAGACCGAATAACAGAGATATTTATTGTAGCGTTAAAGATGTATGTCTGTGTGAGAGTGTGAATGCGACATATAAGAACATAATCAAAGACAGGCCGTCATGCAAAGAAAAGTGTGTATGTGAGTGATACATGTGTGTGTATGTGACATATTACAGCAGATAGAAAGAGAGTCAATAACACGTGAGCAATTTTATACCAGTTCTTGTGTACCCAATAGT
>NC_068991.1:36967057-36974495 GCF_001194135.2 Octopus bimaculoides | reverse complement strand
GTGGTCGCTGGCTGATTGTTGCTGCTGCTGTCGTGTAGTACACGGAACAGTCTCTAAGAGAAACTGGACCGAGACAAATTTGTTGGGTATGAGTTAAAGCTATTTATAACAAACTATCGGCTCCCGAAGGCTTCAGTTTAATACTCTATCACGTGACCTTATTAGGGGCTGTGATTGGTCAGTTTGCGTTCTGGCGGGAACGGTTCGAAGAAGTTGCCGATTCGAATAATAATCAGTCACGTGATGACAAGGAATGGGTTCTCTACTACGCTCGCGTTTATTTATATTTAAATGAGAAGATTGTATGTAATGGCGATAGTAGTTTTGTATCTAATGGCGATAGGTAGTTTTGTATGTAATGGAGATCGAGGTGTTAGTTTCACTACATTATAATCTTACACGGCTTAACATCGGATGAGGTTAGCTAAGTGATTTCCAGAGTCACGGCCTCTGGGCTGTAGAATTCGCCCACTCTATAATGAAATAGCATGGCCTCGTTTTCACTCAAATTACGCTGTGTATCGAATCTGACATTTTTTCCCAGATCAGTCTGGGGATTGCAAACCGGGTTGATTAAGCTGTATGTGTGTATGTGTGTGTGTGTGTGTGTATGTATGCATGTGTGTGTGTGTGCACGCGTGCGTGTGTGTATGTATGAGATCTATTTATTCACACGTGCGGATGCACAAGCACGTGCACACACACACGCACGCACACAAACACACACACACACACAAACACACACACACACACAAACACACACACACACACATACAAACACACACACACACACACACACACACACACACGAACACACCTACATGACATCTATGTTTACGTATATATGTGTATGACGGCGAGTGGCTTAATGGTTAGGGTATTTGGCTTACGGTCATAAAGTCATGAGTTCGATTCCTGGCAGCATGTTCCTTGAACAAGACACTTTATTTCATGTTTCTTCGGTCCACTCAACTGGCAAAAATGAGTAGTATCTGTATTTCAAACAGCCAGCTTCGTAACATACTGTGTCACGCTGAATCTCCCTGAGAACTATGTTATGAGTACAGGTGACTGCGGAGTGTTTTGTCACTTTCACGTTAATTTCTCGAGCAGTCTGTTTCGTTGATCAGATCAACTGGAACCCTTCTCGTCGTAATCGACGGAGTGCCAGTTATATGTATGTGTGTATACAAATACACTCCACAAGATTTTCTTTTATTCAGTTGCACATTGACTTCTTAACCGTGCACATTGACTTTTTAACCCATCTGATTTAATTGCATGCGTCTCCCTTTTAATATGACGAATTTTGTTTACAATATCTCACATTGATAGGAGGTCAATCACTTGTCCATTGTCCGTTCCTGTCCAACCTGTGTTCTACACTTCACCTATTTCATCTTTCATTTCCACTGTGGTCTCTGTCATATCACCAGCTTTTCTGACGCCATATTTCCTTCCTGTCAGCTGAGCATCAAAAACAAATGCGATTCATCAAATCCCATTGCATCATGTGGCAACGAGCATTTGCTATTTTAAACCCCTTCACCAGTGATGTTAAATGAAATTGGAGTTTTGCAGTGGCACTATACAATTTGATTCCTGTAAAACAGCGATGGATGAAACTACACCGGTCGGAATTTTGATAGCACTTAAGATGCTTGCACACCAGTCTTAATAACGATATTTCATACATTTGAAATGGTTAGTAAAGCGTCAGTATAAGGCTAAGTTGATAACATCAGGCTTTAAGTTATCCTGGCAAAGTTTGTCGATGGCTCCACTAGTACATGTTAGCTTGCCTAAATGAAGTATAATCAATTCAAAGTACTCTACAAATAATTAAAAAGTAAACAAGCCCCAGCCATAGTTAAATGCAAACTTTACAAAATTGAATTTCTGGTACACCACATGAAAAGGATAAACGGCACAGTCTTCAAATATTGTGTCATGATGATTCTGCCCGAGAGTTACTTTAAGCGTATACGTGTTTATCTTCCACGACAAATATATTTGTTCCTGTCTTCGCTTCCTGGGGTTGAAGAACAATGTTTTGCAAATTCTGTTGTTACGTAGCAGCTTGACATGCGGTGATTGATATAAAAGTGGATGCGAGAGAATGTACAGAAGTAGACGGCCTTAGATTCAACAAAACTAATATTGTCTAATGATTTTGTCAAGGAAGCACTGTGAGGTAGCGGTACACGAATTGTCATTATATGGTGTGTTAATTACCTTTATAGCGTGGCCTGAGCAATTTATGATCATATATTGAGCATTTTCCGCTGAGTTTAATATGTTGTAAGCATGCATGCGTGAATGCGTGCGAGCATGCGTACGTGTGTGTGTGTTTCTATTTAACGGAAACTGTATAGAAATCTGTCGGGTGGATTGAAATAGTCATTCAAAACGTTAAAAGCTGTGGCTGGCTGATTCTATCCGACAATTACTTTAAGTGCACACTTGTTTATGGAATGTTCAGCTACTTATATGGTGATTCAGGAGCAGATAACTCCGTTGGTTGATCGATTGAACCCTCGTCGTCAAACGATGGAAATCCACCACTACGACGACGACCACCACCACCATACACATATTTAAGAGCGATTAAAGAGCATACAAAACTGTTATATTAATTTTTTGTTTATTTGTCAACGTGTCAAAATGTTCATCGCATTTCCGCGACCTGATCATCACTGACATAATTTAACAGCATCAAATATACAAAGAAACTATAATTGTGACATCTCAAAAAATAAACGAAATGTCAATTTAACAGATTTTTGTGTGTGTGTTCCTAAATGGTTTGAATGGCTCTTCCTCGATGTATCAGGTTGAGTAAAAAGTAAGCAACGTTTTGAACCATGAAGAATTTGTACCGGATTTTTGCAGAGTTTTGAATTTTTTTAAAACATTTTTATTTTACAATTGACTGATAATATAGACATAGATTTGCCCAAATGAATCAATAAATTAAGATTGATATTTTTTTCACCGTTTTTACAATCATCTGAAATGGAACTGTTAAAGCGCGATATTCGAGCAATTTCGCTATTCAACTTCAAAAAAGGACGTAAAGCAGCTGAAACTGCTTGCAATATCAATGAAATATTTGGATAAGAAATGACCAGTGAGTGGTCAGATCGAAAATAGTTTGAACGGTTTCGTAGTGGAGACCTGAGCCTTGAAGATGGTGAGCATAGCGGATGCGCATCTGTCATCGATGACGGTCAATTAAAGACCGTCATTGAGAAAGATCCACGTAAAACCACTTGAGAACTGGCAAAAGAACAAGTTAGCTAGAAAACTGCCTACAACCATTTGCATGCGAAAGAAAAATCAAAACAGCTCGATAAATGGGTACCATACGATTTGAATGAAAATAAAAACATGCGCGGGTATGAAATTTGCTCATCGCTTCTTCTCCGTAACCAGACCGATCCATTTCTCGACCGTATTGTAACTTGCGATGAAAAGCGAATTCTGTACAATAATAAAAAATGTTCTTCGCAGTGGTTGGACCAAAACGAAGCACCGAAAACCTTCTCTAAACCCCCGAGCTCTTCAAAAAAAAAAAAAGTTATGGTGACTGGTTGATGGTGTACTGCTGGACTCATCCACTATAATTCTTAAAACCCGTAAAACCCATTACTGCAGGAACATTGTCATGAAATTGCCAGATTGAACGAAAAACTGCTACTCCTCCATCCCAGATTGGTCAACATTAGAGGGCCAATCATTCTTCAAGACTGCTCGACCACACGTTTCACTTATGACCCTCCAGAAGTTGAGGGAATTTGGCTACAAAGTTCTTCCCCACCCAGCATATTCCCCAGACCGTTCTCCTACCGACTACTACTCTTTCAATCACCTTGATGGTTTCCTGCGAGAGAAGGCGTTCAAAAATCATACGGATGCTGAAAGTGCGTTCAAAGAGTTCCTCAGCTTCAGAGCTCCAGATTCTTATGTTACTGGAATAAACAAACTTGTAACTCATTGGCAAAAATGTGTTGATTGTAATGGTACTTACTTTGATGAATAAAATTCCCGCATTGTTCAAATATATTGTGATGAAGTTCATGTTTCAAAACGTTGCTTACTTTTTACTCAGCCTGATAATTCCGTCAGTTTCAACACACCGACTCAGACTATAACATTTGCTTGACATTTGTAACTCCCAATATCTATCTATCTATCTATCTATCTATCTATCTATCTATCTATCTATCTATCTATCTATCTATCTGACTGTCTGTCTGTCTGTCTGTCTGTCCGTCCGTCTATCTGTCTGTGCATGCATATAGAATAAATGCATGTATGTATGTATGTATGTATGTGTGTATTATGTCATTCAGTTTTATTTAAAGATTTCTTGCCAATAGAGAAAGAGCTGGTTTCTAACTTAGATCCAAGGCTCCTTCATTGGAATTTCAACATCGACAATAGAGTATTTTTGTATGCATGTGTGTATGTATGTATATGTGCAGATTTGTATATCTTGCTTTATGTATGTCTTCTCATACATATACTTGCATGTCTAGACATGCTCATATATATTTAAATGATTAACTTCTGGAAAGTTTTACAGAATTCTTACAGTCACAGTGAGGACTTGAATCTGTAGTCTTCGAATCAGCTTTCTCCTCTCTGGTTTTGAGAAGCCTAATTTCTCAAGATTGGTATTCAAGCAGTGTATCACATATCCCAGTGCTTCTATAACCACAGGTATAAACCTGAACTTGTAATCTGAGTAGAGTAGCTGTAGATTCCTCAATATTTCAGCTCAGGTATTTTGTTTTTCACTGATCTTTAGCTTTATGTTAACATCTGCCCATATACACAATTTCTCTTCTCTTTCTCAATTAGTATGTCAGTTCTCTTATGTTTACATTTTATTGAGGTTTTCACTGGGATATTGTACCAGTACTCCTTTTTTTGTTATGAGTGGCTATGGCTTCTACCATAATGTATGTATTTATGTATGTATGTATGTATGTATGTATGTATGTCGATGAAACTAGTTACTTTTTAAGAGAGCAAAATCTCGATTTTTTCCTCTAAGAAAGAAACCATTTCCACCCTGATTCTTTATAACTTTCGGGATTGAAGCAACAATGAGACTAGATACAAATGCTAAATCGAGGTTAGGGACTCATGCTAGTTTTCATTATATTAACAGCTTCTCTCTCTCTTCATTGTCAAATGTGGAGATGAGAAAGCAGACAACGCTGTTGAGTTGTGGAATAAAGAAATAAAATCATTTTCAAGGAGACCACCCAGAGTTTATGTGGCTGATGTCAGTTTTAGTTTGTTGCCACTACTTAACAAGACCACGAGTGGATAGGGAGGAGAAGGCAGCTGAGTCAATCGGAAAATTCTGGAAACCTTTTTCTATTCTCATGTGTGACCGTCAGAAACTGTATTGCCATGAGATACATTTGGCCGTTTAACCGTTAGGATAATGATACACCATTTCCCGTCTTCTTTACATACTTAGGAGGAAAGTTGTATTAACGAAGCATTCATTAGTTTGAAAGTGCCAACATCGTTTGTAGTTGTGTACTGCACTAGCTTCTGGTACCAGTTTGCAGCATATCCTACATAGTAAAGTTCTCAGATCGACACAAGACCATATATTTGTTGGGTATGTAAAATAAATATTAACAGGCTCTACTTATCAACACAGGAAGTAGAAACAGGTTTGTTAAATGTAGAAGTCAACGTCAGGACTGCGATATTGGGTTTGAAAATGTAAAAATGTAAACTGTGCATAGTGAAGAAAACAAACTGTCTGCTGCTAGACACTAATATATTACTGGTACTTAATTTATCGAGCCCTAAGTGATGAGAAGAGAAGTAGAACCCGTTGGAATTCTAACACGGGATGAAGAAGGTGAATAAAAAAATATTCGGTATTTCGTTTGTTTCATTACGGTTCATGCCATACCATCGCCTTAATCTTTGTATTTAAAATTAGTTTCAAATTTTGGTACAAGGCCAGCAATTTCGGGGAGACGGTAAGTCAATTATATCAACTCCGGTACTCAAATTTTATCGATCCTGAGAGGATGAAAGGCAAAGTCAACCTCAACAGAATTTTGAACTCAGAATGAAAAAACGGAAGAAATGCCGCTATGCATTTTGCCCGGAGCGCTAAAGATTCTGTCAGCTCGCCATCTTACATCATTACACGTAATATTATTTATTTATTAAGGCGGTGAGCTGGCAGAAACGTTAACACACCGGGCGAAATGCCTAAACGGTATTTCGCTTGTCTTTACGTTCTGAGTTCAAATTCCGCCGAGGTTGACTTTGCCTTTCATTTTTCGGGGTCGATAAATTAAGTACCAGTTTCGTGATGGGGGATCAATCTAATCGACTGGTCCTCTCCCCCCAAATTTCGGGCCTTGTGTCTAGAGTAGAAAAGAATATTATTTATTTATTGATTTGATACAAGGCTTTCGCATTTACAAGATCACCTTCTCCAGCTGATTTTAGCTTTTCTAGTAAATCTGGAGGTTTCCATTAACAGATGTATTGGTGCAGTGAACAGACTGATTTGTCTAACGGAGATGGAAGTTCATTAGGTATTAAAATAAGCGGAACCACATTTCTAATACACAGAGCTATCTACAGTTAAAAACTCTCATGAGTTTGACTTGGAATAAGCAATATGGTTATATATTTCACAGAAGCACTAATAAATGATCCTTTCAGATCATTTACTAGTTATGAAAAAGAAAAGCTTGTAGTAACAGAGGTCGATCGTTCAACTGAAAAACTAATATTGACTTCAAATTTTGGCACAATGTAAGTCGATCACAACGACGCCCAGTGCTCAACTTGTACTTATTTTTACCGACCTCGAAAGGATGAAAGGCAAAGTCGACCTCGGCAGAATTTGAACTTAGAAAGCAAAGACGGGCGAAATGCCGCTAAGCATTTTACCAGGCGTGCTAACGATCCCGCTGGCTCACCACCTTCTGGACAACTAATACTAAACATGATTGAATTACACCTGTTCACCTCTAAGAGTGGACTACGGTTTCACATAAGATAGTAAAAAAAAAGTCCTCCAATTTAAAGCGCCCTAAATTCGAACCTTATCAAAGACCTTAATTGATTCAAGTTCATCGAATTTTCCTTTGTGAACACTTAAGTTTTTACTCTGTCCGCGTATTTTGCATTAACTCTTTGCTGTCCCGGATGATGCAGGCTTGAATTAAGAGGAATCTCAGTTAAATACAAACATTTATACATGCATGCATATATACATTCATACATACATACAGGCATGCATGCATGCATACATACATGCATACACACACACATACATACATACATATATATATATATATATGTACATTATATATATATACATATATATATATATATACACACACACACACACACACATATATATATATATATATATATA